>NW_027464604.1:3745000-4045000 GCF_043290135.1 Rhipicephalus microplus
AAAAACACTGCATCTCACGAAGTGACATTTTTTGTTGCGGTTATACGACGGTTCATACCTTAACCTAACGTAACCTAACCTAACCTAACCCAACCTAACCTAACATAACCTAACCTAACCTAACCTAACCTAACCTAACCAAACCTAACCTAACGTAACCTAACCTAACCTAACCTAACCTAACCTAACCTAACGACGTTTGCAAGCGCTTTCACATTAGATATCGCAGTTCCCGACTTGTAATGGTGAACAACACTGCATCTCACTAAGTGACATTGTTTAATGCGGTTTTACGACGGTTCATATCTTAACCTAACCTAACATTTGTACTTGTATTGAAAAACGCTCTATTACACTGTTTCGTTCACAATTACGATATTTGCATAACCTCACAGTTTTTCACCAACTTATTGCAGTACAGAACGCTGTATCTCGCTAAATGACATTGTTCTTTAAGGTTTCACGATGCTTGCATGCGCTTTAACGAGAATATCACAATATAGCAGTTTCGCACTTGTAACGGTAGAACACGCAGTATTTGGCTTGTTCATGCCGTTTTGTGTGCTTTCACAACATTTCACCTATCGCAGTTTAATACTCGCAATAAAACAACACTATCTCTTTAGATGACGTCGTTTTTGGTAGTTTCACGACGCTACCTAGCCTAAACTAACCTAACCTAACCTAACCTTCGCACTTCTATCGTTAGAAAACGTTTTATTCGCTACTTTACAATGTTTTCTACAAGATTACGACGGTTTCATGCGCTTTCAAATTAGATATCGCAGTTCCCAACTTGTAAAGGTGAAAAACACTGCATCTCACTAAGTGACATTGTTTAATGCGGTTTTACGACGATTCATACCTTAACCTAACGTAACCTAACCTAACCTAACCTTACCTAACCTAACCTAACCTAACCCAACCTAACCCAACCTAACCTAACCTAACCTAAACTAACCTAACCCAACCTAACCTAACCTAACCTAACCTAACCCAACCCAACCCAACCCAACCTAACCTAACCTAAACTAACCTAACCAAACCTAACCAAACCTAACCTAACCTAACTTAACCTAACCTAACGTAACCTAACATAACCTAACCTATTCTAACGTAACCTAACCTTACCTGACCTAACCTAACCTAACGTAACCTAACCTAACCTAACGTAACCTAACGTAACCTAACCTAACCTAACATAACCTAACGTAACCTAACCTAACCTAACCCAACCTAACCCAAACCAACCCAACCCAACCCAACAACACCCAACCCAACCTAACCTAACCTTACCTAACCTAACCAAATTATCCTTACCTAACCTAACCTAACCTAACGTAACCTAACCTAACCTAACCTAACGTAACCTAACCTAACCTAACGTAACCTAACCTAACCTAACCTAACCTAACCCAACCTAACCTAACCTAACCCAACTCAATCCAACCTAACCTAATCTAACCTAACCTAACCTAACCTAACCTAGCCTAACAAAACCTAACCTAACCTAACCTAACCTAACCTAACCTAACGACGGTTGCAAGCGCTTTCACATTAGATATCGCAGTTCCCGACTTTTAATGGTGAAAAACACTGCATCTCACTAATTGACATTGTTTAATGCGGTTTTACGACGGTTCATATCTTAACCTAACCTAACATTCGTACTTGTATGGAAAAACGCTCTATTACACTGTTTCGTTCACAATTACGATATTTGCATAACCTCACAGTTTTTCACCAACTTATTGCAGTACAGAACGCTGTATCTCGCTAAATGACATCGTTCTTCAAGGTTTCACGATGCTTGCATGCGCTTTAACAAGAATATCACATTATAGCAGTTTCGCACTTGTAACGGTACAACACGCAGTATTTGGCTTGTTCATGCCGTTTTGTGTGCTTTCACAACATTTCACCTATCGCAGTTTAATACTCGCTATAAAACAACACTATCTCGTTAGATGACGTCCTTTTTGGTGGTCTCACGACGCTACATAGCTTAAACTAACATAACTCAAGCTAACCTTCGCACTTCTATCGTTAGAAAACGTTTTACTCGCAACTTTACAATGTTTTCTACAAGATTACGACGGTTTCATGCGCTTTCACATTAGATATCGTAGTTCCCGACTTGTAATGTTGAAAAACACTACATCTCACTAAGTGACATTGTTTAATGCGGTGTTACGACGGTGTATATCTCAACCTAACCTAACATTCGCACTTGTATCTAAATACGCTCAATTACACTGTTTCGTTCACAATTACGATATTTGCTTGACCTCACAGTTTCTCACCAACTTATTACAGTTCAGAACGCTGTATCTCGCTAAATGACATCGTTCTTTAAGGTTTCACGATACTTGCATGCGCTTTAACGAGAATATCACATTAAAGCAGTTTCGCACTTGTAACGGTAGAACACGCAGTATTTGGCTTGTTCATGCCGTTTTGTGTGCTTTCACAACATTTCACCTATCGCAGTTTAATACTCGCAATAAAACAACACTATCTCTTTAGATGACGTCGTTTTTGGTAGTTTCACGACGCTACCTAGCCTAAACTAACCTAACCTAACCTAACCTTCGCACTTCTATCGTTAGAAAACGTTTTATTCGCTACTTTACAATGTTTTCTACAAGATTACGACGGTTTCATGCGCTTTCACATTAGATATCGCAGTTCCCAACTTGTAAAGGTGAAAAACACTGCATCTCACTAAGTGACATTGTTTAATGCGGTTTTACGACGATTCATACCTTAACCTAACGTAACCTAACCTAACCTAACCTAACCTTACCTAACCTAACCTAACCTAACCTAACCCAACCCAACCCAACCTAACCTAACCTAACCTAAACTAACCTAACCCAACCTAACCTAACCTAACCTAACCTAACCCAACCCAACCCAACCCAACCTAACCTAACGTAAGCTAACCTAACCAAACCTAACCAAACCTAACCTAACCTAACTTAACCTAACCTAACGTAACCTAACCCAACCTAACCTATTCTAACGTAACCTAACCTTACCTGACCTAACCTAACCTAACGTAACCTAACCTAACCTAACATAACCTAACGTAACCTAACCTAACCTAACCTAACCTAACGTAACCTAACCTAACCTAACCCAACCTAACCCAAACCAACCCAACCCAAACCAACAACACCCAACCCAACCTAACCTAACCTTACCTAACCTAACCAAATTATCCTTACCTAACCTAACCTAACCTAACGTAACCTAACCTAACCTAACCTAACGTAACCTAACCTAACCTAACGTAACCTAACCTAACCTAACCTAACCTAACCCAACCTAACCTAACCTAACCCAACTCAATCCAACCTAACCTAATCTAACCTAACCTAACCTAACCTAACCTAACAAAACCTAACCTAACCTAACCTAACCTAACCTAACCTAACGACGGTTGCAAGCGCTTTCACATTAGATATCGCAGTTCCCGACTTTTAATGGTGAAAAACACTGCATCTCACTAATTGACATTGTTTAATGCGGTTTTACGACGGTTCATATCTTAACCTAACCTAACATTCGTACTTGTATGGAAAAACGCTCTATTACACTGTTTCGTTCACAATTACGATATTTGCATAACCTCACAGTTTTTCACCAACTTATTGCAGTACAGAACGCTGTATCTCGCTAAATGACATCGTTCTTCAAGGTTTCACGATGCTTGCATGCGCTTTAACAAGAATATCACATTATAGCAGTTTCGCACTTGTAACGGTACAACACGCAGTATTTGGCTTGTTCATGCCGTTTTGTGTGCTTTCACAACATTTCACCTATCGCAGTTTAATACTCGCTATAAAACAACACTATCTCGTTAGATGACGTCCTTTTTGGTGGTCTCACGACGCTACATAGCTTAAACTAACATAACTCAAGCTAACCTTCGCACTTCTATCGTTAGAAAACGTTTTACTCGCAACTTTACAATGTTTTCTACAAGATTACGACGGTTACATGCGCTTTCACATTAGATATCGTAGTTCCCGACTTGTAATGTTGAAAAACACTACATCTCACTAAGTGACATTGTTTAATGCGGTGTTACGACGGTTGATATCTCAACCTAACCTAACATTCGCACTTGTATCTAAATACGCTCAATTACACTGTTTCGTTCACAATTACGATATTTGCTTGACCTCACAGTTTCTCACCAACTTATTACAGTTCAGAACGCTGTATCTCGCTAAATGACATCGTTCTTCAAGGTTTCACGATGCTTGCATGCGCTTTAACGAGAATATCACAACATAGCAGTTTCGCACTTGTAACGGTACAACACGCAGTATTTGGCTTGTTCATGCCGTTTTGTGTGCTTTCACAACATTTCACCTATCGCAGTTTCGTACTCGCAATAAAACAACACTATCTCGTTAGATGACGTTGTTTTTGGTAGTTTCACGACGCTACCTAGCTTAAACTAACATAACTCAACCTAACATATCCTTCGCACTTCTATCGTTAGAAAACGTTTTACTCGCTACTTTACATTGCTTTCTACAACAATACGACGGTTTCAAGCGCTTTCACATTAGATATCACAGTTCCCAACTTGTAAAGGTGAAAAACACTGCATCTCACTAAGTGACATTGTTTAATGCGGTTTTACGACGGTTCATACCTTAACCTAACGTAACCTAACCTAACCTCACCTAACCTTACCTAACCTAACCTAACCTAACCCAACCCAACCCAACCTAACCTAACCTAACCTAACCTAAACTAACCTAACCCAACCTAACCTAACCTAACCTAACCTAACCCAACCCAACCCAACCCAACCTAACCTAACCTAAGCTAACCTAACCAAACCTAACCAAACCTAACCTAACCTAACTTAACCTAACCTAACGTAACCTAACCTAACCTAACCTATTCTAACGTAACCTAACCTTACCTGACCTAACCTAACCTAACGTAACCTAACCTAACCTAACCTAACATAACCTAACGTAACCTAACCTAACCTAACCTAACCTAACGCAACCTAACCTAACCTAACCCAACCTAACCCAACCCAACCCAACCCAACAACACCCAACCCAACCTAACCTAACCTAACCTAACCTTACCTAACCTAACCAAATTATCCTTACCTAACCTAACCTAACCTAACGTAACCTAACCTAACCTAACGTAACCTAACCTAACCTAACGTAACCTAACCTAACCTAACCTAACCCAACTCAACCCAACCTAACCTAATCTAACCTAACCTAACCAAACCTAACCTAACAAAACCTAACCTAACCTAACCTAACCTAACGACGGTTGCAAGCGCTTTCACATTAGATATCGCAGTTCCCGACTTTTAATGGTGAAAAACAATGCATCTCACTAATTGACATTGTTTAATGCGGTTTTACGACGGTTCATATCTTAACCTAACCTAACATTCGCACTTGTATCTAAAAACGCTCTATTACACTGTTTTGTTCACAATTACCATATTTGCATAACCTCACAGTTTTTCACCAACTTATTGCAGTACAGAACATTGTATCTCGCTAAATGACATTGTTCTTTAAGGTTTCACGATGCTTGCATGCGCTTTAACGAGAATATCACATTATAGCAGTTTCGCACTTGTAACGGTAGAACACGCAGTATTTGGCTTGTTCATGCCGTTTTGTGTGCTTTCACGACATTTCACCTATCGCAGTTTAATACTCGCTATAAAACAACACTATCTCGTTAGATGACGTCGTTTTTGGTAGTTTCACGACGCTACCTAGCTTAAACTAACCTAACCTAACCTAACCTTCGCACTTCTATCGTTAGAAAACGTTTTACTCGCAACTTTACAATGTTTTTTACAAGATTACGACGGTTTCATGCGCATTCACATTAGATATCGTAGTTCCCGACTTGTAATGTTGAAAAACACTACATCTCACTAAGTGACATTGTTTAATGCGGTTTTACGACGGTTGATATGTCAACCTAACCTAACATTCGCACTTGTATCTAAAGACGCTCAATTACACTGTTTCGTTCACAATTACGATATTTGCTTGACCTCACAGTTTCTCACCAGCTTATTACAGTACAGAACGCTGTATCTCGCTAAATGACATCGTTCTTTAAGGTTTCACGATACTTGCATGCGCTTTACCGAGAATGTCAAAACATAGCAGTTTCGCACTTGTAACGGTACAACACGCAGTATATGGCTTGTTCATGCCGTTTTGTGTGCTTTCACATTTTACCTATCGCAGTTTCGTACTCGCAATAAAACAACACTATCTCGTTAGATGACGTCGTTTTTGGTGGTTTCACGACGCTACCTAGCTTAAACTAACATAACTCAACCTAACATAACCTTCGCACTTCTATCGTTAGAAAACGTTTTACTCGCTACTTTACATTGCTTTCTACAACATTACGAAGGTTTCAAGCGCTTTCACATTAGATATCGCAGTTCCCAACTTGTAAAGGTGAAAAACACTGCATCTCACGAAGTGACATTTTTTGTTGCGGTTATACGACGGTTCATACCTTAACCTAACGTAACCTAACCTAACCTAACCCAACCTAACCTAACATAACCTAACCTAACCTAACCTAACCTAACCTAACCAAACCTAACCTAACGTAACCTAACCTAACCTAACCTAACCTAACCTAACCTAACGACGTTTGCAAGCGCTTTCACATTAGATATCGCAGTTCCCGACTTGTAATGGTGAACAACACTGCATCTCACTAAGTGACATTGTTTAATGCGGTTTTACGACGGTTCATATCTTAACCTAACCTAACATTTGTACTTGTATTGAAAAACGCTCTATTACACTGTTTCGTTCACAATTACGATATTTGCATAACCTCACAGTTTTTCACCAACTTATTGCAGTACAGAACGCTGTATCTCGCTAAATGACATTGTTCTTTAAGGTTTCACGATGCTTGCATGCGCTTTAACGAGAATATCACAATATAGCAGTTTCGCACTTGTAACGGTAGAACACGCAGTATTTGGCTTGTTCATGCCGTTTTGTGTGCTTTCACAACATTTCACCTATCGCAGTTTAATACTCGCAATAAAACAACACTATCTCTTTAGATGACGTCGTTTTTGGTAGTTTCACGACGCTACCTAGCCTAAACTAACCTAACCTAACCTAACCTTCGCACTTCTATCGTTAGAAAACGTTTTATTCGCTACTTTACAATGTTTTCTACAAGATTACGACGGTTTCATGCGCTTTCAAATTAGATATCGCAGTTCCCAACTTGTAAAGGTGAAAAACACTGCATCTCACTAAGTGACATTGTTTAATGCGGTTTTACGACGATTCATACCTTAACCTAACGTAACCTAACCTAACCTAACCTTACCTAACCTAACCTAACCTAACCCAACCTAACCCAACCTAACCTAACCTAACCTAAACTAACCTAACCCAACCTAACCTAACCTAACCTAACCTAACCCAACCCAACCCAACCCAACCTAACCTAACCTAAACTAACCTAACCAAACCTAACCAAACCTAACCTAACCTAACTTAACCTAACCTAACGTAACCTAACATAACCTAACCTATTCTAACGTAACCTAACCTTACCTGACCTAACCTAACCTAACGTAACCTAACCTAACCTAACGTAACCTAACGTAACCTAACCTAACCTAACATAACCTAACGTAACCTAACCTAACCTAACCCAACCTAACCCAAACCAACCCAACCCAACCCAACAACACCCAACCCAACCTAACCTAACCTTACCTAACCTAACCAAATTATCCTTACCTAACCTAACCTAACCTAACGTAACCTAACCTAACCTAACCTAACGTAACCTAACCTAACCTAACGTAACCTAACCTAACCTAACCTAACCTAACCCAACCTAACCTAACCTAACCCAACTCAATCCAACCTAACCTAATCTAACCTAACCTAACCTAACCTAACCTAGCCTAACAAAACCTAACCTAACCTAACCTAACCTAACCTAACCTAACGACGGTTGCAAGCGCTTTCACATTAGATATCGCAGTTCCCGACTTTTAATGGTGAAAAACACTGCATCTCACTAATTGACATTGTTTAATGCGGTTTTACGACGGTTCATATCTTAACCTAACCTAACATTCGTACTTGTATGGAAAAACGCTCTATTACACTGTTTCGTTCACAATTACGATATTTGCATAACCTCACAGTTTTTCACCAACTTATTGCAGTACAGAACGCTGTATCTCGCTAAATGACATCGTTCTTCAAGGTTTCACGATGCTTGCATGCGCTTTAACAAGAATATCACATTATAGCAGTTTCGCACTTGTAACGGTACAACACGCAGTATTTGGCTTGTTCATGCCGTTTTGTGTGCTTTCACAACATTTCACCTATCGCAGTTTAATACTCGCTATAAAACAACACTATCTCGTTAGATGACGTCCTTTTTGGTGGTCTCACGACGCTACATAGCTTAAACTAACATAACTCAAGCTAACCTTCGCACTTCTATCGTTAGAAAACGTTTTACTCGCAACTTTACAATGTTTTCTACAAGATTACGACGGTTTCATGCGCTTTCACATTAGATATCGTAGTTCCCGACTTGTAATGTTGAAAAACACTACATCTCACTAAGTGACATTGTTTAATGCGGTGTTACGACGGTGTATATCTCAACCTAACCTAACATTCGCACTTGTATCTAAATACGCTCAATTACACTGTTTCGTTCACAATTACGATATTTGCTTGACCTCACAGTTTCTCACCAACTTATTACAGTTCAGAACGCTGTATCTCGCTAAATGACATCGTTCTTTAAGGTTTCACGATACTTGCATGCGCTTTAACGAGAATATCACATTAAAGCAGTTTCGCACTTGTAACGGCACAAGACGCAGTATCTGGCTAGTTCATGCCATTTTGTGTGCTTTCCCAATATTTCACCTATCGCAGTTTCGTACTCGCAATAAAACAACACTATCTCGTTAGAAGACATCGTTTTTGGTGGTTTCACGACGCTACCTAGCTCAAACTAACCGAACCTTCGCACTTCTATCGTTAGAAAACGTTTTATTCGCTACTTTACAATGTTTTCTACAAGATTACGACGGTTTCATGCGCTTTCACATTAGATATCGCAGTTCCAAACTTGTAAAGGTGAAAAACACTGCATCTCACTAAGTGACATTGTTTAATGCGGTTTTACGACGGTTCATATCTTAACCTAACCTAACATTGGCACTTGTATTAAAAAACGCTCTATTACACAGTTTCGTTCACAATTAGGATATTTGCATAACCTCACAGTTTTTCACCAACTTATTGCAGTACAGAACGCTGTATCTCGCTAAATGACATCGTTCTTTAAGGTTTCACGATGCTTGCATGCGCTTTAACGAGAATATCACAACATAGCAGTTTCGCACTTGTAACGGTACAACACGCAGTATTTGGCTTGTTCATGCCGTTTTGTGTGCTTTCACAACATTTCACCTATCGCATTTCACTCGCAATAAAACAACACTATCTCGTTAGATGACGTTGTTTTTGGTAGTTTCACGACGCTACCTAGCTTAAACTAACATAACTCAACCTAACATAACCTTCGCACTTCGTTATCGTTAGAAAACGTTTTACTCGCTACTTTACATTGCTTTCTACAAATATACGACGGTTTCAAGCGCTTTCACATTAGATATCACAGTTCCCAACTTGTAAAGGTGAAAAACACTGCATCTCACTAAGTGACATTGTTTAATGCGGTTTTACGACGGTTCATACCTTAACCTAACGTAACCTAACCTAACCTCACCTAACCTTACCTAACCTAACCTAACCTAACCTAACCCAACCCAACCCAACCTAACCTAACCTAACCTAACCTAAACTAACCTAACCCAACCTAACCTAACCTAACCTAACCTAACCCAACCCAACCCAACCCAACCTAACCTAACCTAAGCTAACCTAACCAAACCTAACCAAACCTAACCTAACCTAACTTAACCTAACCTAACGTAACCTAACCTAACCTAACCTATTCTAACGTAACCTAACATTACTTGACCTAACCTAACCTAACGTAACCTAACCTAACCTAACCTAACATAACCTAACGTAACCTAACCTAACCTAACCTAACCTAACGTAACCTAACCTAACCTAACCCAACCTAACCCAACCCAACCCAACCCAACAACACCCAACCCAACCTAACCTAACCTAACCTAACCTTACCTAACCTAACCAAATTATCCTTACCTAACCTAACCTAACCTAACGTAACCTAACCTAACCTAACCTAACGTAACCTAACCTAACCTAACCTAACCCAACCTAACCTAACCTAACCTAACCTAACCCAACTCAACCCAACCTAACCTAATCTAACCTAACCTAACCAAACCTAACCTAACAAAACCTAACCTAACCTAACCTAACGACGGTTGCAAGCGCTTTCACATTAGATATCGCAGTTCCCGACTTTTAATGGTGAAAAACAATGCATCTCTCTAATTGACATTGTTTATTGCGGTTTTACGACGGTTCATACCTTAACCTAACGTAACCTAACCTAACCTAACCCAACCTAACCTAACATAACCTAACCTAACCTAACCTAACCAAACCTAACCTAACGTAACCTAACCTAACCTAACCTAACCTAACCTAACGACGTTTGCAAGCGCTTTCACATTAGATATCGCAGTTCCCGACTTGTAATGGTGAAAAACACTGCATCTCACTAAGTGACATTGTTTAATGCGGTTTTACGACGGTTCATATCTTAACCTAACCTAACATTCGTATTTGTATTGAAAAACGCTCTATTACACTGTTTCGTTCACAATTACGATATTTGCATAACCTCACAGTTTTTCACCAACTTATTGCAGTACAGAACGCTGTATCTCGCTAAATGACATTGTTCTTTAAGGTTTCACGATGCTTGCATGCGCTTTAACGAGAATATCACAATATAGCAGTTTCGCACTTGTAACGGTAGAACACGCAGTATTTGGCTTGTTCATGCCGTTTTGTGTGCTTTCACAACATTTCACCTATCGCAGTTTAATACTCGCAATAAAACAACACTATCTCTTTAGATGACGTCGTTTTTGGTAGTTTCACGACGCTACCTAGCCTAAACTAACCTAACCTAACCTAACCTAACCTTCGCACTTCTATCGTTAGAAAACGTTTTACTCGCAACTTTACAATGTTTTCTACAAGATTACGACGGTTTCATGCGCTTTCACATTAGATATCGTAGTTCCCTACTTGTAATGTTGAAAAACACTACATCTCACTAAGTGACATTGTTTAATGCGGTTTTACGATGGTTGATATGTCAACCTAACCTAACATTCGCACTCGTATCTAAAGACGCTCAATTACACTGTTTCGTTCACAATTACAATATTTGCTTGACCTCACAGTTTCTCATCAACTTATTACAGTACAGAACGCTGTATCTCGCTAAATGACATCGTTCTTTAAGGTTTCACGATACTTGCATGCACTTTACCGAGAATGTCACAACATAGCAGTTTCGCACTTGTAACGGTACAACACGCAGTATTTGGCTTGTTCATGCCGTTTTGTGTGCTTTCACAACATTTTACCTATCGCAGTTTCGTACTCGCAATAAACAACACTATCTCGTTAGATGACGTCGTTTTTGGTGGTTTCACGACACTACCTAGCTTAAACTAACATAACTCAACCTAACATAACCTTCGCACTTCTATCGTTAGAAAACGTTTTACTCGCTACTTTACATTGCTTTCTACAACATTACGACGGTTTCAAGCGCTTTCACATTAGATATCGCAGTTCCCAACTTGTAAAGGTGAAAAACACTGCATCTCACTAAGTGACATTGTTTAATGCGGTTTTCGCGCGGTTCATATCTTAACCTAACCTAACCTAACCCAACCTAACCTAACCCAACCTAACCTAACATAACCTAACCTAACCTAACCTAACCAAACCTAACCTAACGTAACCTAACCTAACCTAACCTAACCTAACGACGTTTGCAAGCGCTTTCACATTAGATATCGCAGTTCCCGACTTGTAATGGTGAAAAACACTGCATCTCACTAAGTGACATTGTTTAATGCGGTTTTACGACGGTTCATATCTTAACCTAACCTAACATTAGTACTTGTATGGAAAAACGCTCTATTACACTGTTTCGTTCACAATTACGATATTTGCATAACCTCACAGTTTTTCACCAACTTATTGCAGTACAGAACGCTGTATCTCGCTAAATGACATCGTTCTTTAAGGTTTCACGATGCTTGCATGCGCTTTAACAAGAATATCACATTATAGCAGTTTCGCACTTGTAACGGTACAACACGCAGTATCTGGCTTGTTCAAGCCGTTTTGTGTACTTTCACAACATTTCACCTATTGCAGTTACGTACATGCAATAAAACAACACTATCTCGTTAGATGACGTCCTTTTTGGTGGTCTCACGACGCTACATAGCTTAAACTAACATAACTCAAGCTAACCTTCGCACTTCTATCGTTAGAAAACGTTTTACTCGCAACTTTACAATGTTTTCTACAAGATTACGACGGTTTCATGCGCTTTCACATTAGATATCGTAGTTCCCGACTTGTAATGATGAAAAACGCTACATCTCACTAAGTGACATTGTTTAATGCGGTTTTACGACGGTTGATATCTCAACCTAACCTAACATTCGCACTTGTATCTAAATACGCTCAATTACACTGTTTCGTTCACAATTACGATATTTGCTTGACCTCACAGTTTCTCACCAACTTATTACAGTTCAGAACGCTGTATCTCGCTAAATGACATCGTTCTTTAAGGTTTCACGATACTTGCATGCGCTTTAACGAGAATATCACATTAAAGCAGTTTCGCACTTGTAACGGCACAAGACGCAGTATCTGGCTAGTTCATGCCATTTTGTGTGCTTTCCCAATATTTCACCTATCGCAGTTTCGTACTCGCAATAAAACAACACTATCTCGTTAGATGACATCGTTTTTGGTGGTTTCACGACGCTACCTAGCTCAAACTAACCGAACCTTCGCACTTCTATCGTTAGAAAACGTTTTATTCGCTACTTTACAATGTTTTCTACAAGATTACGACGGTTTCATGCGCTTTCACATTAGATATCGCAGTTCCCAACTTGTAAAGGTCAAAAACACTGCATCTCACAAAGTGACATTGTTTATTGCGGTTTTACGACGGTTCATACCTTAACCTAACGTAACCTAACCTAACCTAACCTTACCTAACCTAACCTAACCTAACCCAACCCAACCCAACCTAACCTAACCTAACCTAACCTAAACTAACCTAACCCAACCTAACCTAACCTAACCTAACCTAACCCAACCCAACCCAACCCAACCTAACCTAAGCTAACCTAACCAAACCTAACCAAACCTAACCTAACCTAACTTAACCTAACCTAACGTAACCTAACCTAACCTAACCTATTCTAACGTAACCTAACCTTACCTGACCTAACCTAACCTAACGTAACCTAACCTAACCTAACATAACCTAACGTAACCTAACCTAACCTAACCTAACCTAACGTAACCTAACCTAACCTAACCCAACCTAACCCAACCCAACCCAACCCAACCCAACAACACCCAACCCAACCTAACCTAACCTAACCTAACCTTACCTAACCTAACCTAACGTAACCTAACCTAACCTAACCTAACGTAACCTAACCTAACCTAACGTAACCTAACCTAACCTAACCTAACCTAACCTAACCCAACTCAACCCAACCTAACCTAACCTAACCTAACCTAACCTAACCTGACCTAACCTAACGACGGTTGCAAGCGCTTTCACATTAGATATCGCAGTTCCCGACTTTTAATGGTGAAAAACACTGCATCTCACTAATTGACATTGTTTAATGCGGTTTTACGACGGTTCATATCTTAACCTAACCTAACATTCGCACAAGTATCTAAAAACGCTCTATTACACTGTTTTGTTCACAATTACCATATTTGCATAACCTCACAGTTTTTCACCAACTTATTGCAGTACAGAACGTTGTATCTCGCTAAATGACATTGTTCTTTAAGGTTTCACGATGCTTGCATGCGCTTTAACGAGAATATCACAATATAGCAGTTTCGCAATTGTAACGGTAGAACACGCAGTATTTGGCTTGTTCATGCCGTTTTGTGTGCTTTCACGACATTTCACCTATCGTAGTTTAATACTCGCTATAAAACAACACTATCTCGTTAGATGACGTCGTTTTTGGTAGTTTCACGACGCTACCTAGCTTAAACTAACCTAACCTAACCTAACCTTCGCACTTCTATCGTTAGAAAACGTTTTACTCGCAACTTTACAATGTTTTTTACAAGATTACAACGGTTTCATGCGCATTCACATTAGATATCGTAGTTCCCGACTTGTAATGTTGAAAAACACTACATCTCACTAAGTGACATTGTTTAATGCGGTTTTACGACGGTTGATATGTCAACCTAACCTAACATTCGCACTTGTATCTAAAGACGCTCAATTACACTGTTTCGTTCACAATTACGATATTTGCTTGACCTCACAGTTTCTCACCAGCTTATTACAGTACAGAACGCTGTATCTCGCTAAATGACATCGTTCTTTAAGGTTTCACGATACTTGCATGCGCTTTACCGAGAATGTCACAACATAGCAGTTTCGCACTTGTAACGGTACAACACGCAGTATTTGGCTTGTTCATGCCGTTTTGTGTGCTTTCACAACATTTTACCTATCGCAGTTTCGTACTCGCAATAAACAACACTATCTCGTTAGATGACGTCGTTTTTGGTGGTTTCACGACGCTACCTAGCTTAAACTAACATAACTCAACCTAACATAACCTTCGCACTTCTATCGTTAGAAAACGTTTTACTCGCTACTTTACATTGCTTTCTACAACATTACGAAGGTTTCAAGCGCTTTCACATTAGATATCGCAGTTCCCAACTTGTAAAGGTGAAAAACACTGCATCTCACGAAGTGACATTGTTTATTGCGGTTATACGACGGTTCATACCTTAACCTAACGTAACCTAACCTAACCTAACCCAACCTAACCTAACATAACCTAACCTAACCTAACCGAACCTATCCTAACGTAACCTAACCTAACCCAACCTAACCTAACCTAACCTAACCCAACCCAACCCAACCCAACCTAACCTAACCTAAGCTAACCTAACCAAACCTAACCAAACCTAACCTAACCTAACTTAACCTAACCTAACGTAACCTAACCTAACCTAACCTATTCTAACGTAACCTAACCTTACCTGACCTAACCTAACCTAACGTAACCTAACCTAACATAACCTAACGTAACCTAACCTAACCTAACCTAACCTAACGTAACCTAACCTAACCTAACCCAACCTAACCCAAACCAACCCAACCCAACCCAACAACACCCAACCCAACCTAACCTAACCTAACCTAACCTTACCTAACCTAACCAAATTATCCTTACCTAACCTAACCTAACCTAACGTAACCTAACCTAACCTAACGTAACCTAACCTAACCTAACCTAAGCTAACCCAACCTAACCTAACCTAACCCAACTCAACCCAACCTAACCTAATCTAACCTAACCTAACCTAACCTAACCTAACCTAACAAAACCTAACCTAACGTAACCTAACCTAACCTAACCCAACCTAACCCAACCCAACCCAACCCAACAACACCCAACCCAAACTAACCTAACCTAACCTAACGTTACCTAACCTAACCAAATTATCCTTACCTAACCTAACCTAACCTAACGTAACCTAACCTAACCTAACCTAACGTAACCTAACCTAACCTAACGTAACCTAACCTAACCTAACCTAACCCAACCTAACCTAACCTAACCTAACCCAACTCAACCCAACCTAACCTAATCTAACCTAACCTAACCTAACCTAACCTAATAAAACCTAACCTAACCTAACCTAACCTAACCTAACCTAACGACGGTTGCAAGCGCTTTCACATTAGATATCGCAGTTCCCGACTTTTAATGGTTAAAAACACTGCATCTCACTAATTGACATTGTTTAATGCGGTTTTACGACGGTTCATATCTTAACCTAACCTAACATTCGCACTTGTATCTAAAAACGCTCTATTACACTGTTTTGTTCACAATTACCATATTTGCATAACCTCACAGTTTTTCACCAACTTATTGCAGTACAGAACGTTGTATCTCGCTAAATGACATTGTTCTTTAAGGTTTCACGATGCTTGCATGCGCTTTAACGAGAATATCACAATATAGCAGTTTCGCAATTGTAACGGTAGAACACGCAGTATTTGGCTTGTTCATGCCGTTTTGTGTGCTTTCACGACATTTCACCTATCGTAGTTTAATACTCGCTATAAAACAACACTATCTCGTTAGATGACGTCGTTTTTGGTAGTTTCACGACGCTACCTAGCTTAAACTAACCTAACCTAACCTAACCTTCGCACTTCTATCGTTAGAAAACGTTTTACTCGCAACTTTACAATGTTTTTTACAAGATTACAACGGTTTCATGCGCATTCACATTAGATATCGTAGTTCCCGACTTGTAATGTTGAAAAACACTACATCTCACTAAGTGACATTGTTTAATGCGGTTTTACGACGGTTGATATGTCAACCTAACCTAACATTCGCACTTGTATCTAAAGACGCTCAATTACACTGTTTCGTTCACAATTACGATATTTGCTTGACCTCACAGTTTCTCACCAGCTTATTACAGTACAGAACGCTGTATCTCGCTAAATGACATCGTTCTTTAAGGTTTCACGATACTTGCATGCGCTTTACCGAGAATGTCACAACATAGCAGTTTCGCACTTGTAACGGTACAACACGCAGTATTTGGCTTGTTCATGCCGTTTTGTGTGCTTTCACAACATTTTACCTATCGCAGTTTCGTACTCGCAATAAACAACACTATCTCGTTAGATGACGTCGTTTTTGGTGGTTTCACGACGCTACCTAGCTTAAACTAACATAACTCAACCTAACATAACCTTCGCACTTCTATCGTTAGAAAACGTTTTACTCGCTACTTTACATTGCTTTCTACAACATTACGAAGGTTTCAAGCGCTTTCACATTAGATATCGCAGTTCCCAACTTGTAAAGGTGAAAAACACTGCATCTCACGAAGTGACATTGTTTATTGCGGTTATACGACGGTTCATACCTTAACCTAACGTAACCTAACCTAACCTAACCCAACCTAACCTAACATAACCTAACCTAACCTAACCGAACCTAACCTAACGTAACCTAACCTAACCGAACCTAACCTAACCTAACCTAACCCAACCCAACCCAACCCAACCTAACCTAACCTAAGCTAACCTAACCAAACCTAACCAAACCTAACCTAACCTAACTTAACCTAACCTAACGTAACCTAACCTAACCTAACCTATTCTAACGTAACCTAACCTTACCTGACCTAACCTAACCTAACGTAACCTAACCTAACATAACCTAACGTAACCTAACCTAACCTAACCTAACCTAACGTAACCTAACCTAACCTAACCCAACCTAACCCAAACCAACCCAACCCAACCCAACAACACCCAACCCAACCTAACCTAACCTAACCTAACCTTACCTAACCTAACCAAATTATCCTTACCTAACCTAACCTAACCTAACGTAACCTAACCTAACCTAACGTAACCTAACCTAACCTAACCTAACCTAACCCAACCTAACCTAACCTAACCCAACTCAACCCAACCTAACCTAATCTAACCTAACCTAACCTAACCTAACCTAACAAAACCTAACCTAACGTAACCTAACCTAACCTAACCCAACCTAACCCAACCCAACCCAACCCAACAACACCCAACCCAAACTAACCTAACCTAACCTAACGTTACCTAACCTAACCAAATTATCCTTACCTAACCTAACCTAACCTAACGTAACCTAACCTAACCTAACCTAACGTAACCTAACCTAACCTAACGTAACCTAACCTAACCTAACCTAACCCAACCTAACCTAACCTAACCTAACCTAACCCAACTCAACCCAACCTAACCTAATCTAACCTAACCTAACCTAACCTAACCTAATAAAACCTAACCTAACCTAACCTAACCTAACCTAACCTAACGACGGTTGCAAGCGCTTTCACATTAGATATCGCAGTTCCCGACTTTTAATGGTTAAAAACACTGCATCTCACTAATTGACATTGTTTAATGCGGTTTTACGACGGTTCATATCTTAACCTAACATTCGCACTTGTATCTAAAAACGCTCTATTACACTGTTTTGTTCACAATTACCATATTTGCATAACCTCACAGTTTTTCACCAACTTATTGCAGTACAGAACGTTGTATCTCGCTAAATGACATTGTTCTTTAAGGTTTCACGATGCTTGCATGCGCTTTAACGAGAATATCACAATATAGCAGTTTCGCACTTGTAACGGTAGAACACGCAGTATTTGGCTTGTTCATGCCGTTTTGTGTGCTTTCACAACATTTCACCTATGGCAGTTTAATACTCGCTATAAAACAACACTATCTCGTTAGATGACGTCGTTTTTGGTAGTTTCACGACGCTACCTAGCTTAAACTAACCTAACCTAACCTAACCTTCGCACTTCTATCGTTAGAAAACGTTTTACTCGCAACTTTACAATGTTTTCTACAAGATTACGACGGTTTCATGCGCTTTCACATTAGATATCGTAGTTCCCTACTTGTAATGTTGAAAAACACTACATCTCACTAAGTGACATTGTTTAATGCGGTTTTACGACGGTTGATATGTCAACCTAACCTAACATTCGCACTTGTATCTAAAGACGCTCAATTACACTGTTTCGTTCACAATTACGATATTTGCTTGACCTCACAGTTTCTCACCAACTTATTACAGTACAGAACGCTGTATCTCGCTAAATGACATCGTTTTTTAGGGTTTCACGATACTTGCATGCGCTTTACCGAGAATGTCAAAACATAGCAGTTTCGCACTTGTAACGGTACAACACGCAGTATTTGGCTTGTTCATGCCGTTTTGTGTGCTTTCACATTTTACCTAGCGCAGTTTCGTACTCGCAATAAAACAACACTATCTCGTTAGATGACGTCGTTTTTGGTGGTTTCACGACGCTACCTAGCTTAAACTAACATAACTCAACCTAACATAACCTTCGCACTTCTATCGTTAGAAAACGTTTTACTCGCTACTTTACATTGCTTTCTACAACATTACGACGGTTTCAAGCGCTTTCACATTAGATATCGCAGTTCCCAACTTGTAATGGTGAAAAACACTGCATCTCACTAAGTGACATTGTTTATTGCGGTTTTACGACGGTTCATACCTTAACCTAACGTAACCTAACCTAACCTAACCCAACCTAACCTAACATAACCTAACCTAACCTAACCTAACCTAACCAAACCTAACCTAACCTAACCTAACCTAACCTAACCTAACCTAACCTAACGACGTTTGCAAGCGCTTTCACATTAGATATCGCAGTTCCCGACTTGTAAAGGTGAAAAACACTGCATCTCACTAAGTGACATTGTTTAATGCGGTTTTACGACGGTTCATATCTTAACCTAACCTAACATTCGTACTTGTATTGAAAAACGCTCTATTACACTGTTTCGTTCACAATTACGATATTTGCATAACCTCACAGTTTTTCACCAACTTATTGCAGTACAGAACGCTGTATCTCGCTAAATGACATTGTTCTTTAAGGTTTCACGATGCTTGCATGCGCTTTAACGAGAATATCACAATATAGCAGTTTCGCACTTGTAACGGTAGAACACGCAGTATTTGGCTTGTTCATGCCGTTTTGTGTGCTTTCACAACATTTCACCTATCGCAGTTTAATACTCGCAATAAAACAACACTATCTCATTAGATGACGTCGTTTTTGGTAGTTTCACGACGCTACCTAGCCTAAACTAACCTAACCTAACCTAACCTTCGCACTTCTATCGTTAGAAAACGTTTTACTCGCAACTTTACAATGGTTTCTACAAGATTACGACGGTTTCATGCGCTTTCACATTAGATATCGTAGTTCCCGACTTGTAATGTTGAAAAACACTACATCGCACTAAGTGACATTGTTTAATGCGGTTTTACGATGGTTGATATGTCAACCTAACCTAACATTCGCACTTGTATCTAGAGATGCTCAATTACACTGTTTCGTTCACAATTACGATATTTGCTTGACCTCACAGTTTCTCACCAACTTATTACAGTACAGAACGCTGTATCTCGCTAAATGACATCGTTCTTTAAGGTTTCACGATACTTGCATGCGCTTTACCGAGAATGTCACAACATAGCAGTTTCGCACTTGTAACGGTACAACACGCAGTATTTGGCTTGTTCATGCCGTTTTGTGTGCTTTCACAACATTTTACCTATCGCAGTTTCGTACTCGCAATAAACAACACTATCTCGTTAGATGACGTCGTTTTTGGTGGTTTCACGACGCTACCTAGCTTAAACTAACATAACTCAACCTAACATAACCTTCGCACTTCTATCGTTAGAAAACGTTTTACTCGCTACTTTACATTGCTTTCCACAACATTACGACGGTTTCAAGCGCTTTCACATTAGATATCGCAGTTCCCAACTTGTAAAGGTGAAAAACACTGCATCTCACTAAGTGACATTGTTTAATGCGGTTTTAGCGCGGTTCATATCTTAACCTAACCTAACCTAACCTAACCTAACCCAACCTAACCTAACCTAACCTAACCTAACCAAACCTAACCTAACGTAACCTAACCTAACCTAACCTAACCTAACGACGTTTGCAAGCGCTTTCACATTAGATATCGCAGTTCCCGACTTGTAATGGTGAAAAACACAGCATCTCACTACGTGACATTGTTTAATGCGGTTTTAGCGCGGTTCATATCTTAACCTAACCTAACCTTACCTAACCCAACCTAACCTAACCTAACCTAACCAAACCTTACCTAACATCCCTAACCTAACCTAACCTAACCTAACCAAACCTAACCTAACCTAACCTAACGTAACCTAACCTAACCTAACCTAACCTAACCTAATTTAACGACGTTTGCAAGCGCTTTCACATTAGATATCGCAGTTCCCGACTTGTAATGGTGAAAAACACTGCATCTCACTAAGTGACATTGTTTAATGCGGTTTTACGACGGTTCATATCTTAACCTAACCTAACATTCGCACTTGTATTAAAAACGCTCTATTACACTGTTTCGTTCACAATTAGGATATTTGCATAACCTCACAGTTTTTCACCAACTTATTGCAGTACAGAACGCTGTATCTCGCTAAATGACATCGTTCTTTAAGGTTTCACGATGCTTGCATGCGCTTTAACGAGAATATCACAACATAGCCGTTTCGCACTTGTAACGGTACAACACGCAGTATTTGGCTTGTTCATGCCGTTTTGTGTGCTTTCACAACATTTCACCTATCGCAGTTTCGTACTCGCAATAAAACAACACTATCTCGTTAGATGACGTTGTTTTTGGTAGTTTCACACGCTACCTAGCTTAAACTAACATAACTCAACCTAACATAACCTTCGCACTTCTATCGTTAGAAAACGTTTTACTCGCTACTTTACATTGCTTTCTACAACAATACGACGGTTTCAAACGCTTTCACATTAGATATCACAGTTCCCAACTTGTAAAGGTGAAAAACACTGCATCTCACTAAGTGACATTGTTTAATGCGGTTTTACGACGGTTCATACCTTAACCTAACGTAACCTAACCTAACCTAACCTAACCTTACCTAACCTAACCTAACCTAACCAAACCCAACCCAACCCAACCTAACCTAACCTAACCTAACCTAAACTAACCTAACCCAACCTAACCTAACCTAACCTAACCCAACCCAACCCAACCCAACCCAACCCAACCTAACCTAACCTAAGCTAACCTAACCAAACCTAACCTAACTTAACCTAACCTAACGTAACCTAACCTAACCTAACCTATTCTAACGTAACCTAACCTTTCCTGACCTAACCTAACCTAACGTAACCTAACCTAACCTAACATAACCTAACGTAACCTAACCTAACCTAACCTAACCTAACGTAACCTAACCTAACCTAACCTAACCCAACCTAACCCAACCCAACCCAAACCAACAACACCCAACCCAACCTAACCTAACCTAACCTAACCTTACCTAACCTAACCAAATTATCCTTACCTAACCTAACCTAACCTAACGTAACCTAACCTAACCTAACGTAACCTAACCTAACCTAACCTAACCCAACCTAACCTAACCTAACCCAACTCAACCCAACCTAACCTAATCTAACCTAACCTAACCTAACCTAACAAAACCTAACCTAACCTAACCTAACGACGGTTGCAAGCGCTTTCACATTAGATATCGCAGTTCCCGACTTTTAATGGTGAAAAACACTGCATCTCACTAATTGACATTGTTTAATGCGGTTTTACGACGGTTCATATCTTAACCTAACCTAACATTCGCACTTGTATCTAAAACCGCTCTATTACACTGTTTTGTTCACAATTACCATATTTGCATAACCTCACAGTTTTTCACCAACTTATTGCAGTACAGAACGTTGTATCTCGCTAAATGACATTGTTCTTTAAGGTTTCACGATGCTTGCATGCGCTTTAACGAGAATATCACAATATAGCAGTTTCGCACTTGTAACGGTAGAACACGCAGTATTTGGCTTGTTCATGCCGTTTTGTGTGCTTTCACAACATTTCACCTATCGCAGTTTAATACTCGCTATAAAACAACACTATCTCGTTAGATGACGTCGTTTTCGGTAGTTTCACGACGCTACCTAGCTTAAACTAACCTAACCTAACCTAACCTTCGCACTTCTATCGTTAGAAAACGTTTTACTCGCAACTTTACAATGTTTTCTACAAGATTACGACGGTTTCATGCGCTTTCACATTAGATATCGTAGTTCCCGACTTGTAATGTTGAAAAACACTACATCTCACTAAGTGACATTGTTTAATGCGGTTTTACGACGGTTCATACCTTAAGCTAACGTAACCTAACCTAACCTAACCCAACCTAACCTAACATAACCTAACCTAACCTAACCTAACGAAACCTAACCTAACCTAACCTAACCTTACCTAACCTAACCAAATTATCCTTACCTAACCTAACCTAACCTAACGTAACCTAACCTAACCTAACCTAACGTAACCTAACCTAACCTAACGTAACCTAACCTAACCTAACCTAACCTAACCTAACCCAACTCAACCCAACCTAACCTAATCTAACCTAACCTAACCTAACCTAACCTAACCTAACCTAACGACGGTTGCAAGCGCTTTCACATTAGATATCGCAGGTCCCGACTTTTAATGGTGAAAAACACTGCATCCCACTAATTGACATTGTTTAATGTGGTTTTACGACGGTTCATATCTTAACTTAACCTAACATTCGCACTTGTATCTAAAAACGCTCTATTACACTGTTTTGTTCACAATTACCATATTTGCATAACCTCACAGTTTTTCACCAACTTATTGCAGTACAGAACGTTGTATCTCGCTAAATGACATTGTTCTTTAAGGTTTCACGATGCTTGCATGCGCTTTAACGAGAATATCACAATATAGCAGTTTCGCACTTGTAACGGTATAACACGCAGTATTTGGCTTGTTCATGCCGTTTTGTGTGCTTTCACAACATTTCACCTATCGCAGTTTAATACTCGCTATAAAACAACACTATCTCGTTAGATGACGTCGTTTTTAGTAGTTTCACGACGCTACCTAGCTTAAACTAACCTAACCTAACCTCACCTTCGCACTTCTATCGTTAGAAAACGTTTTACTCGCAACTTTACAATGTTTTCTACAAGATTACGACGGTTTCATGCGCTTTCACATTAGATATCGTAGTTCCCGACTTGTAATCTTGAAAAACACCACATCTCACTAAGTGACTGTTTAATGCGGTTTTACGACGGTTGATATGTCAACCTAACCTAACATTCGCACTTGTATCTAAAGACGCTCAATTACACTGTTTCGTTCACAATTACGATATTTGCTTGACCTCACAGTTTTTCACCAACTTATTACAGTACAGAACGCTGTATCTCGCTAAATGACATCGTTTTTTAGGGTTTCACGATACTTGCATGCGCTTTACCGAGAATGTCAAAACATAGCAGTTTCGCACTTGTAACGGTACAACACGCAGTATTTGGCTTGTTCATGCCGTTTTGTGTGCTTTCACATTTTACCTAGCGCAGTTTCGTACTCGCAATAAAACAACACTATCTCGTTAGATGACGTCGTTTTTGGTGGTTTCACGACGCTACCTAGCTTAAACTAACATAACTCAACCTAACATAACCTTCGCACTTCTATCGTTAGAAAACGCTTTACTCGCTACTTTACATTGCTTTCTACAACATTACGACGGTTTCAAGCGCTTTCACATTAGACATCGCAGTTCCCAACTTGTAATGGTGAAAAACACTGCATCTCACTAAGTGACATTGTTTATTGCGGTTTTACGACGGTTGATACCTTAACCTAACGTAACCTAACCTAACCTAACCCAACCTAACCTAACATAACCTAACCTGACCTAACCCAACCCAACCCAACCTAACCTAACCTAACCTAACCTAAACTAACCTAACCCAACCTAACCTAACCTAACCTAACCTAACCCAACCCAACCCAACCCAACCTAACCTAACCTAAGCTAACCTAACCAAACCTAACCTAACTTAACCTAACCTAACGTAACCTAACCTAACCTAACCTATTCTAACGTAACCTAACCTTTCCTGACCTAACCTAACCTAACGTAACCTAACCTAACCTAACCTAACATAACCTAACGTAACCTAACCTAACCTAACCTAACCTAACCTAACCTAACGTAACCTATACTTAGAAATTTTGGCGCAACCTCGACTCACGCAAACACTCACACAAGCACACACACTTACACCAGAGCAACACACACGACACGCAGCGCTCACTACCAACTGTTTATTGCTCCTATCTGACCTTCTTAAATACGTACATCGAAATGCGCAAAGGCACAAACTAACAGAACTGCGCCAGTAGAAAACCAACATGGCGTCACCACACCACAAGGAACATAAAAAAAGTAAAAAAAGTAAAAAAAGTAAAAAAAAGGGGTTAACACAAAAAGGAGATATAATCGCTAAACCCTCGCATCAAGGAAAGATATTTCTTGTTGATGCAACACCAAAGATGGCTCGCTGACACAAATATCTTTATTCTTTTCTATATAATATGCTTCTAACAGCAAACGTGCTGATAAATTTGAGCTTCTCCCAAGAATCCTTGTATCAGAAAATCGTGGTTCACACCCACATGCGGCAATATGCGACACAAGATGTGCGTACTTGTCCTCGTTTTTCTTAACCTTTAGCGCATGCTCCCTAAGCCGGTCATTGAGGCATCGCTCGGTAATGCCAATGTACACGTTACCGCAGGAAAAAGGAATGGAGTATACAACTCCCATGGAACATTTTACGAAGGCATTCTCATGTTTTTTCACGCAACCGCGTCTCTTGCCATTGCAAATACGCGGACATAACTTGGCGAGCTTTTCTGGCGCAGAAAAGACCACAGCCACACCATGCCTTGCAGCAACCTTCTTAATATTATGGGAGAGCTTGTGCACGTAAGGCACGACTTGAAGCTTGGAACCCGAAGGATCCCAAGTAGCTCTATCCCTTTGTGTTCCACGTTTCATCTTCTGTAGTAGTGACTCGGTGACCGCGTTTAGGACCGACGAAGGGAAGCCAGCCGCCGTCAATCGGCTGATCTGTTCATAAAAACTAGTACGCATGTGGTGTGGACACGACTTAATCAACGAGGATTCCAGACATAGCGAAGCAATACCTCTTTTACTATGTCTGGAATCCTCGTTGATTAAGTCGTGTCCACACCACATGCGTACTAGTTTTTATGAACAGATCAGCCGATTGACGGCGGCGGGCTTCCCTTCGTCGGTCCTAAACGCGGTCACCGAGTCACTACTACAGAAGATGAAACGTGGAACACAAAGGGATAGAGCTACTTGGGATCCTTCGGGTTCCAAGCTTCAAGTCGTGCCTTACGTGCACAAGCTCTCCCATAATATTAAGAAGGTTGCTGCAAGGCATGGTGTGGCTGTGGTCTTTTCTGCGCCAGAAAAGCTCGCCAAGTTATGTCCGCGTATTTGCAATGGCAAGAGACGCGGTTGCGTGAAAAAACATGAGAATGCCTTCGTAAAATGTTCCATGGGAGTTGTATACTCCATTCCTTTTTCCTGCGGTAACGTGTACATTGGCATTACCGAGCGATGCCTCAATGACCGGCTTAGGGAGCATGCGCTAAAGGTTAAGAAAAACGAGGACAAGTACGCACATCTTGTGTCGCATATTGCCGCATGTGGGTGTGAACCACGATTTTCTGATACAAGGATTCTTGGGAGAAGCTCAAATTTATCAGCACGTTTGCTGTTAGAAGCATATTATATAGAAAAGAATAAAGATATTTGTGTCAGCGAGCCATCTTTGGTGTTGCATCAACAAGAAATATCTTTCCTTGATGCGAGGGTTTAGCGATTATATCTCCTTTTTGTGTTAACCCCTTTTTTTACTTTTTTTACTTTTTTTACTTTTTTTATGTTCCTTGTGGTGTGGTGACGCCATGTTGGTTTTCTACTGGCGCAGTTCTGTTAGTTTGTGCCTTTGCGCATTTCGATGTACGTATTTAAGAAGGTCAGATAGGAGCAATAAACAGTTGGTAGTGAGCGCTGCGTGTCGTGTGTGTTGCTCTGGTGTAAGTGTGTGTGCTTGTGTGAGTGTTTGCGTGAGTCGAGGTTGCGCCAAAATTTCTAAGTATATGATGTATAACCAACTAGCCCAACAACAAGTTTTATTAACGTAACCTAACCTAACCTAACCCAACCTAACCCAACCCAACCCAACCCAACAACACCCAACCCAACCTAACCTAACCTAACCTAACCTTACCTAACCTAACCAAATTATCCTTACCTAACCTAACCTAACCTAACGTAACCTAACCTAACCTAACCTAACGTAACCTAACCTAACCTAACGTAACCTAACCTAACCTAACCTAACCCAACCTAACCTAACCTAACCTAACCTAACCCAACTTAACCCAACCTAACCTAATCTGACCTAACCTAACCCAACCTAACCTAACAAAACCTAACCTAACCTAACCTAACCTAACGACGGTTGCAAGCGCTTTCACATTAGATATCGCAGTTCCCGACTTTTAATGGTGAAAAACACTACATCTCACTAATTGACATTGTTTAATGCGGTTTTACGACGGTTGATATGTCAACCTAACCTAACATTCGCACTTGTATCTAAAGACGCTCAATTACACTGTTTCGTTCACAATTACGATATTTGCTTGACCTCACAGTTTCTCACCAACTTATTACAGTACAGAACGCTGTATCTCGCTAAATGACATCGTTTTTTAGGGTTTCACGATACTTGCATGCGCTTTACCGAGAATGTCAAAACATAGCAGTTTCGCACTTGTAACGGTACAACACACAGTATTTGGCTTGTTCATGCCGTTTTGTGTGCTTTCACATTTTACCTAGCGCAGTTTCGTACTCGCAATAAAACAACACTATCTCGTTAGATGACGTCGTTTTTGGTGGTTTCACGACGCTACCTAGCTTAAACTAACATAACTCAACCTAACATAACCTTCGCACTTCTATCGTTAGAAAACGCTTTACTCGCTACTTTACATTGCTTTCTACAACATTACGACGGTTTCAAGCGCTTTCACATTAGACATCGCAGTTCCCAACTTGTTATGGTGAAAAACACTGCATCTCACTAAGTGACATTGTTTATTGCGGTTTTACGACGGTTGATACCTTAACCGAACGTAACCTAACCTAACCTAACCCAACCTAACCTAACATAACCTAACCTAACCTAACCCAACCCAACCCAACCTAACCTAACCTAACCTAACCTAAACTAACCTAACCCAACCTAACCTAACCTAACCTAACCCAACCCAACCCAACCCAACCTAACCTAACCTAAGCTAACCTAACCAAACCTAACCTAACTTAACCTAACCTAACGTAACCTAACCTAACCTAACCTAACCTAACGTAACCTAACCTAACCTAACGTAACCTAACCTAACCTAACCTAACCCAACCTAACCTAACCTAACCTAACCTAACCCAACTTAACCCAACCTAACCTAATCTGACCTAACCTAACCTAACCTAACCTAACAAAACCTAACCTAACCTAACCTAACCTAACCTAACGACGGTTGCAAGCGCTTTAACATTAGATATCGCAGTTCCCGACTTTTAATGGTGAAAAACACTGCATCTCACTAATTGACATTGTTTAATGCGGTTTTACGACGGTTGATATGTCAACCTAACCTAACATTCGCACTTGTATCTAAAGACGCTCAATTACACTGTTTCGTTCACAATTACGATATTTGCTTGACCTCACAGTTTCTCACCAACTTATTGCAGTACAGAACGCTGTATCTCGCTAAATGACATCGTTCTTTAAGGTTTCACGATGCTTGCATGCGCTTTAACGAGAATATCACAACATAGCAGTTTCGCACTTGTAACGGTACAACACGCAGTATTTGGCTTGTTCATGCCGTTTTGTGTGCTTTCACAACATTTCACCTATCGCAGTTTCGTACTCGCAATAAAACAACACTATCTCGTTAGATGACGTTGTTTTTGGTAGTTTCACGACGCTACCTAGCTTAAACTAACATAACTCAACCTAACATAACCTTCGCACTTCTATCGTTAGAAAACGTTTTACTCGCTACTTTACATTGCTTTCTACAACAATACGACGGTTTCAAACGCTTTCACATTAGATATCACAGTTCCCAACTTGTAAAGGTGAAAAACACTGCATCTCACTAAGTGACATTGTTTAATGCGGTTTTACGACGGTTCATACCTTAACCTAACGTAACCTAACCTAACCTAACCTAACCTTACCTAACCTAACCTAACCTAACCTAACCCAACCCAACCCAACCTAACCTAACCTAACCTAACCTAAACTAACCTAACCCAACCTAACCTAACCTAACCTAACCTAACCCAACCCAACCCAACCCAACCTAACCTAACCTAAGCTAACCTAACCAAACCTAACCTAACTTAACCTAACCTAACGTAACCTAACCTAACCTAACCTATTCTAACGTAACCTAACCTTTCCTGACCTAACCTAACCTAACGTAACCTAACCTAACCTAACCTAACATAACCTAACGTAACCTAACCTAACCTAACCTAACCTAACCTAACATCACCTAACCTAACCTAACCCAACCTAACCCAACCCAACCCAACAACACCCAACCCAACCTAACCTAACCTAACCTAACCTTACCTAACCTAACCAAATTATCCTTACCTAACCTAACCTAACCTAACGTAACCTAACCTAACCTAACCTAACCTAACGTAACCTAACCTAACCTAACGTAACCTAACCTAACCTAACCTAACCCAACCTAACCTAACCTAACCTAACCTAACCCAACTTAACCCAACCTAACCTAATCTAACCTAACCTAACCTAACCTAACAAAACCTAACCTAACCTAACCTAACCTAACCTAACCTAACGACGGTTGCAAGCGCTTTCACATTAGATATCGCAGTTCCCGACTTTTATGGTGAAAAACACTGCATCTCACTAATTGACATTGTTTAATGCGGTTTTACGACGGTTCATATCTTAACCTAACCTAACATTCGCACTTGTATCTAAAACCGCTCTATAACACTGTTTTGTTCACAATTACCATATTTGCATAACCTCACAGTTTTTCACCAACTTATTGCAGTACAGAACGCTGTATCTCGCTAAATGACATCGTTCTTTAAGGTTTCACGATGCTTGCATGCGCTTTAACGAGAATATCACAACATAGCAGTTTCGCACTTGTAACGGTACAACACGCAGTATTTGGCTTGTTCATGCCGTTATGTGTGCTTTCACATTATACCTATCGCAGTTTCGTACTCGCAATAAAACTACACTATCTCGTTAGATGACGTCGTTTTTGGTGGTTTCACGACGCTACCTAGCTTAAACTAACATAACTCAACCTAACATAACCTTCGCACTTCTATCGTTAGAAAACGTTTTACTCGCTACTTTACATTGCTTTCTACAACATTACGACGGTTTCAAGCGCTTTCACATTAGATATCGCAGTTCCCAACTTGTAAAGGTGAAAAACACTGCATCTCACTAAGTGACATTGTTTATTGCGGTTTTACAACGGTTCATACCTTAACCTAACGTAACCTAACCTAACCTAACCCAACCTAACCTAACATAACCTAACCTAACCTAACCTAACCAAACCTAACCTAACGTAACCTAACCTAACCTAACCTAACCTAACCTAACGACGTTTGCAAGCGCTTTCACATTAGATATCGCAGTTCCCGACTTGTAATGGTGAAAAACACTGCATCTCTCTAAGTGACATTGTTTAATGCGGTTTTACGACGGTTCATATCTTAACCTAACCTAACATTCGTACTTGTATTGAAAAACGCTCTATTACACTGTTTCGTTCACAATTACGATATTTGCATAACCTCACAGTTTTTCACCAACTTATTGCAGTACAGAACGCTGTATCTCGCTAAATGAAATTGTTCTTTAAGGTTTCACGATGCTTGCATGCGCTTTAACAAGAATATCACATTATAGCAGTTTCGCACTTGTAAGGGTACAACACGCAGTATCTGGCTTGTTCAAGCCGTTTTGTGTGCTTTCACAACATTTCACCTATTGCAGTTACGTACATGCAATAAAACAACGCTATCTCGTTAGATGACGTTGTTTTTGGTAGTTTCAAGACGCTACCTAGCTTAAACTAACATAACTCAACCTAAGATAACCTTCGCACTTCTATCGTTAGAAAACGTTTTACTCGCAACTTTACAACGTTTTCTACAAGATTACGACGGTTTCATGCGCTTTCACATTAGATATCGTAGTTCCCGACTTGTAATGTTGAAAAACACTACATCTCACTAAGTGACATTGTTTAATGCGGTTTTACGATGGTTCATATGTCAACCTAACCTACCATTCGCACTTGTATCTAAAGACGCTCAATTACACTGTTTCGTTCACAATTACGATATTTGCTTGACCTCACAGTTTCTCACCAACTTATTACAGTACAGAACGCTGTATCTCGCTAAATGACATCGTTCTTTAGGTTTCACGATACTTGCATGCGCTTTACCGAGAATGTCACAACATAGCAGTTTCGCACTTGTAACGGTACAACACGCAGTATTTGGCTTGTTCTTGCCGTTTTGTGTGCTTTCACAACATTTTACCTATCGCAGTTTCGTACTCGCAATAAACAACACTATCTCGTTAGATGACGTCGTTTTTGGTGGTTTCACGACGCTACCTAGTTCAAGCTAACCGAACCTTCGCACTTCTATCGTTAGAAAACGTTTTATTCGCTACTTTACAATGTTTTCTACAAGATTACGACGGTTTCATGCGCTTTCACATTAGATATCGCAGTTCCCAACTTGTAAAGGTGAAAAACACTGCATCTCACTAAGTGACATTGTTTATTGCGGTTTTACGACGGTTCATACCTTAACCTAACGTAACCTAACCTAACCTAACCCAACCTAACCTAACATAACCTAACCTAACCTAACCTAACCTAACCAAACCTAACCTAACCTAACCTAACCTTACCTAACCTAACCAAATTATCCTTACCTAACCTAACCTAACCTAACGTAACCTAACCTAACCTAACCTAACGTAACCTAACCTAACCTAACGTAACCTAACCTAACCTAACCTAACCTAACGACGGTTGCAAGCGCTTTCACATTAGATATCGCAGTTCCCGACTTTTAATGGTGAAAAACACTGCATCCCACTAATTGACATTGTTTAATGCGGTTTTACGACGGTTCATATCTTAACTTAACCTAACATTCGCACTTGTATCTAAAAACGCTCTATTACACTGTTTTGTTCACAATTACCATATTTGCATAACCTCACAGTTTTTCACCAACTTATTGCAGTACAGAACGTTGTATCTCGCTAAATGACATTGTTCTTTAAGGTTTCACGATGCTTGCATGCGCTTTAACGAGAATATCACAATATAGCAGTTTCGCACTTGTAACGGTAGAACACGCAGTATTTGGCTTGTTCATGCCGTTTTGTGTGCTTTCACAACATTTCACCTATCGCAGTTTAATACTCGCTATAAAACAACACTATCTCGTTAGATGACGTCGTTTTTAGTAGTTTCACGACGCTACCTAGCTTAAACTAACCTAACCTAACCTAACCTTCGCACTTCTATCGTTAGAAAACGTTTTACTCGCAACTTTACAATGTTTTCTACAAGATTACGACGGTTTCATGCGCTTTCACATTAGATATCGTAGTTCCCGACTTGTAATCTTGAAAAACACTACATCTCACTAAGTGACTGTTTAATGCGGTTTTACGACGGTTGATATGTCAACCTAACCTAACATTCGCACTTGTATCTAAAGACGCTCAATTACACTGTTTCGTTCACAATTACGATATTTGCTTGACCTCACAGTTTCTCACCAACTTATTACAGTACAGAACGCTGTATCTCGCTAAATGACATCGTTTTTTAGGGTTTCACGATACTTGCATGCGCTTTACCGAGAATGTCAAAACATAGCAGTTTCGCACTTGTAACGGTACAACACGCAGTATTTGGCTTGTTCATGCCGTTTTGTGTGCTTTCACATTTTACCTAGCGCAGTTTCGTACTCGCAATAAAACAACACTATCTCGTTAGATGACGTCGTTTTTGGTGGTTTCACGACGCTACCTAGCTTAAACTAACATAACTCAACCTAACATAACCTTCGCACTTCTATCGTTAGAAAACGTTTTACTCGCTACTTTACATTGCTTTCTACAACATTACGACGGTTTCAAGCGCTTTCACATTAGATATCGCAGTTCCCAACTTGTAATGGTGAAAAACACTGCATCTCACTAAGTGACATTGTTTATTGCGGTTTTACGACGGTTCATACCTTAACCTAACGTAACCTAACCTAACCTAACCCAACCTAACCTAACATAACCTAACCTAACCTAACCTAACCTAACCTAACCTGACCAAACCTAACCTAACGTAACGTAACCTAACCTAACCTAACCTAACCTAACCTAACGACGTTTGCAAGCGCTTTCACATTAGATATCGCAGTTCCCGACTTGTAATGGTGAAAAACACTGCATCTCTCTAAGTGACATTGTTTAATGCGGTTTTACGACGGTTCATATCTTAACCTAACCTAACATTCGTACTTGTATTGAAAAACGCTCTATTACACTGTTTCGTTCACAATTACGATATTTGCATAACCTCACAGTTTTTCACCAACTTATTGCAGTACAGAACGCTGTATCTCGCTAAATGAAATTGTTCTTTAAGGTTTCACGATGCTTGCATGCGCTTTAACGAGAATATCACAATATAGCAGTTTCGCACTTGTAACGGTAGAACACGCAGTATTTGGCTTGTTCATGCCGTTTTGTGTGCTTTCACAACATTTCACCTATCGCAGTTTAATACTCGCAATAAAACAACACTATCTCTTTAGATGACGTCGTTTTTGGTAGTTTCACGACGCTACCTAGCCTAAACTAACCTAACCTAACCTAACCTTCGCACTTCTATCGTTAGAAAACGTTTTACTCGCAACTTTACAATGTTTTCTACAAGATTACGACGGTTTCATGCGCTTTCACATTAGATATCGTAGTTCCCGACTTGTAAAGGTGAAAAACACTGCATCTCACTAAGTGACATTGTTTAATGCGGTTTTAGCGCGGTTCGTATCTTAACCTAACCTAACCTAACCTAACCCAACCTAACCTAACATAACCTAACCTAACCTAACCTAACCAAACTTAACCTAACGTAACCTAACCTAACCTAACCTAACCTAACCTAACGACGTTTGCAAGCGCTTTCACATTAGATATCGCAGTTCCCGACTTGTAAAGGTGAAAAACACTGCATCTCACTAAGTGACATTGTTTAATGCGGTTTTACGACGGTTCATATCTTAACCTAACCTAACATTCGTACTTGTATGGAAAAACGCTCTATTACACTGTTTCGTTCACAATTACGATATTTGCATAACCTCACAGTTTTTCACCAACTTATTGCAGTACAGAACGCTGTATCTCGCTAAATGACATCGTTCTTTAAGGTTTCACGATGGTTGCATGCGCTTTAACAAGAATATCACATTATAGCAGTTTCGCACTTGTAACGGTACAACACGCAGTATCTGGCTTGTTCAAGCCGTTTTGTGTGCTTTCACAACATTTCACCTACTGCAGTTACGTACATGCAATAAAACAACGCTATCTCGTTAGATGACGTTGTTTTTGGTAGTTTCAAGACGCTACCTAGCTTAAACTAACATAACTCAACCTAAGATAACCTTCGCACTTCTATCGTTAGAAAACGTTTTACTCGCAACTTTACAATGTTTTCTACAAGATTACGACGGTTTCATGCGCTTTCACATTAGATATCGTAGTTCCCGACTTGTAACGTTGAAAAACACTACATCTCACTAAGTGACATTGTTTAATGCGGTTTTACGATGGTTCATATGTCAACCTAACCTACCATTCGCACTTGTATCTAAAGACGCTCAATTACACTGTTTCGTTCACAATTACGATATTTGCTTGACCTCACAGTTTCTCACCAACTTATTACAGTACAGAACGCTGTATCTCGCTAAATGACATCGTTCTTTAGGTTTCACGATACTTGCATGCGCTTTACCGAGAATGTCACAACATAGCAGTTTCGCACTTGTAACGGTACAACACGCAGTATTTGGCTTGTTCTTGCCGTTTTGTGTGCTTTCACAACATTTTACCTATCGCAGTTTCGTACTCGCAATAAACAACACTATCTCGTTAGATGACGTCGTTTTTGGTGGTATCACGACGCTACCTAGTTCAAACTAACCGAACCTTCGCACTTCTATCGTTAGAAAACGTTTTATTCGCTACTTTACAATGTTTTCTACAAGATTACGACGGTTTCATGCGCTTTCACATTAGATATCGCAGTTCCCAACTTGTAAAGGTGAAAAACACTGCATCTCACTAAGTGACATTGTTTATTGCGGTTTTACGACGGTTCATACCTTAACCTAACGTAACCTAACCTAACCTAACCCAACCTAACCTAACATAACCTAACCTAACCTAACCTAACCTAACCAAACCTAACCTAACCTAACCTAACCTTACCTAACCTAACCAAATTATCCTTACCTAACCTAACCTAACCTAACGTAACCTAACCTAACCTAACCTAACGTAACCTAACCTAACCTAACGTAACCTAACCTAACCTAACCTAACCTAACCTAACCCAACTCAACCCAACCTAACCTAATCTAACCTAACCTAACCTAACCTAACCTAACGACGGTTGCAAGCGCTTTCACATTAGATATCGCAGTTCCCGACTTTTAATGGTGAAAAACACTGCATCCCACTAATTGACATTGTTTAATGCGGTTTTACGACGGTTCATATCTTAACTTAACCTAACATTCGCACTTGTATCTAAAAACGCTCTATTACACTGTTTTGTTCACAATTACCATATTTGCATAACCTCACAGTTTTTCACCAACTTATTGCAGTACAGAACGTTGTATCTCGCTAAATGACATTGTTCTTTAAGGTTTCACGATGCTTGCATGCGCTTTAACGAGAATATCACAATATAGCAGTTTCGCACTTGTAACGGTAGAACACGCAGTATTTGGCTTGTTCATGCCGTTTTGTGTGCTTTCACAACATTTCACCTATCGCAGTTTAATACTCGCTATAAAACAACACTATCTCGTTAGATGACGTCGTTTTTAGTAGTTTCACGACGCTACCTAGCTTAAACTAACCTAACCTAACCTAACCTTCGCACTTCTATCGTTAGAAAACGTTTTACTCGCAACTTTACAATGTTTTCTACAAGATTACGACGGTTTCATGCGCTTTCACATTAGATATCGTAGTTCCCGACTTGTAATCTTGAAAAACACTACATCTCACTAAGTGACTGTTTAATGCGGTTTTACGACGGTTGATATGTCAACCTAACCTAACATTCGCACTTGTATCTAAAGACGCTCAATTACACTGTTTCGTTCACAATTACGATATTTGCTTGACCTCACAGTTTCTCACCAACTTATTACAGTACAGAACGCTGTATCTCGCTAAATGACATCGTTTTTTAGGGTTTCACGATACTTGCATGCGCTTTACCGAGAATGTCAAAACATAGCAGTTTCGCACTTGTAACGGTACAACACGCAGTATTTGGCTTGTTCATGCCGTTTTGTGTGCTTTCACATTTTACCTAGCGCAGTTTCGTACTCGCAATAAAACAACACTATCTCGTTAGATGACGTCGTTTTTGGTGGTTTCACGACGCTACCTAGCTTAAAATAACATAACTCAACCTAACATAACCTTCGCACTTCTATCGTTAGAAAACGTTTTACTCGCTACTTTACATTGCTTTCTACAACATTACGACGGTTTCAAGCGCTTTCACATTAGATATCGCAGTTCCCAACTTGTAATGGTGAAAAACACTGCATCTCACTAAGTGACATTGTTTATTGCGGTTTTACGACGGTTCATACCTTAACCTAACGTAACCTAACCTAACCTAACCCAACCTAACCTAACATAACCTAACCTAACCTAACCTAACCTAACCTGACCAAACCTAACCTAACGTAACGTAACCTAACCTAACCTAACCTAACGACGTTTGCAAGCGCTTTCACATTAGATATCGCAGTTCCCGACTTGTAATGGTGAAAAACACTGCATCTCACTAAGTGACATTGTTTAATGCGGTTTTACGACGGTTCATATCTTAACCTAACCTAACATTCGTACTTGTATTGAAAAACGCTCTATTACACTGTTTCGTTCACAATTACGATATTTGCATAACCTCACAGTTTTTCACCAACTTATTGCAGTACAGAACGCTGTATCTCGCTAAATGACATTGTTCTTTAAGGTTTCACGATGCTTGCATGCGCTTTAACGAGAATATCACAATATAGCAGTTTCGCACTTGTAACGGTAGAACACGCAGTATTTGGCTTGTTCATGCCGTTTTGTGTGCTTTCACAACATTTTACCTATCGCAGTTTCGTACTCGCAATAAACAACACTATCTCGTTAGATGACGTCGTTTTTGGTGGTTTCACGACGCTACCTAGCTTAAACTAACATAACTCAACCTAACATAACCTTCGCACTTCTATCGTTAGAAAACGTTTTACTCGCTACTTTACATTGCTTTCCACAACATTACGACGGTTTCAAGCGCTTTCACATTAGATATCGCAGTTCCCAACTTGTAAAGGTGAAAAACACTGCATCTCACTAAGTGACATTGTTTAATGCGGTTTTAGCGCGGTTCATATCTTAACCTAACCTAACCTAACCTAACCTAACCCAACCTAACCTAACCTAACCTAACCTAACCTAACCAAACCTAACCTAACGTAACCTAACCTAACCTAACCTAACCTAACCTAACGACGTTTGCAAGCGCTTTCACATTAGATATCGCAGTTCCCGACTTGTAATGGTGAAAAACACAGCATCTCACTAAGTGACATTGTTTAATGCGGTTTTAGCGCGGTTCATATCTTAACCTAACCTAACCTTACCTAACCCAACCTAACCTAACCTAACCTAACCAAACCTTACCTAACATCCCTAACCTAACCTAACATAACCTAACCAAACCAAACCTAACCTAACCTAACGTAACCTAACCTAACCTAACCTAACCTAACCTAACGACGTTTGCAAGCGCTTTCACATTATTTATTTATTTATTTATTTATACAATACTGCAGACCAATTTAATGGTCCAAGCAGGACGGGCAGAAAAAAAGAATGTTCATGCACATACAATGCAATGCAAAAAAAAAAAACAATGAAGCAACAAAACGCAGAATTCACTTAGAACTACAAAATAAACAAGCCACGGTGAAACCGACTTTTCGCACAAACATAGCAGGGTTTCCAATCCAAATAAAACTAGAAAATCACGCACAACTTCAAGTAACATTGCTAAAAACCCGATCGTCAGTAATTAAAAGTTTCTAAAAAGATCGTGTAGGGCTGTCATAAAATTTCCACTAAAAATTCTTTCTGGCAATTTATTCCAATCATCTACCGTGCGTGGAAAATATGAAAACTTAAAGGTATTTGTTCGGGCAAAGAATGGGGATAAACATTAGATATCGCAGTTCCCGACTTGTAATGGTGAAAAACACTGCATCTCACTAAGTGACATTGTTTAATGCGGTTTTACGACGGTTCATATCTTAACCTAACCTAACATTCGCACTTGTAATAAAAACGCTCTATTACACTGTTTCGTTCACAATTAGGATATTTGCATAACCTCACAGTTTTTCACCAACTTATTGCAGTACAGAACGCTGTATCTCGCTAAATGACATCGTTCTTTAAGGTTTCACGATGCTTGCATGCGCTTTAACGAGAATATCACAACATAGCAGTTTCGCACTTGTAACGGTACAACACGCAGTATTTGGCTTGTTCATGCCGTTTTGTGTGCTTTCACAACATTTCACCTATCGCAGTTTCGTACTCGCAATAAAACAACACTATCTCGTTAGATGACGTTGTTTTTGGTAGTTTCACGACGCTACCTAGCTTAAACTAACATAACTCAACCTAACATAACCTTCGCACTTCTATCGTTAGAAAACGTTTTACTCGCTACTTTACATTGCTTTCTACAACAATACGACGGTTTCAAACGCTTTCACATTAGATATCACAGTTCCCAACTTGTAAAGGTGAAAAACACTGCATCTCACTAAGTGACATTGTTTAATGCGGTTTTACGACGGTTCATACCTTAACCTAACGTAACCTAACCTAACCTAACCTAACCTTACCTAACCTAACCTAACCTAACCCAACCCAACCCAACCTAACCTAACCTAACCTAACCTAAACTAACCTACCCCAACATAACCTAACCTAACCTAACCTAACCCAACCCAACCCAACCCAACCTAACCTAACCTAAGCTAACCTAACCAAACCTAACCTAACTTAACCTAACCTAACGTAACCTAACCTAACCTAACCTATTCTAACGTAACCTAACCTTTCCTGACCTAACCTAACCTAACGTAACCTAACCTAACCTAACCTAACATAACCTAACGTAACCTAACCTAACCTAACCTAACCTAACGTAACCTAACCTAACCTAACCCAACCTAACCCAACCCAACCCAACCCAACAACACCCAACCCAACCTAACCTAACCTAACCTAACCTTACCTAACCTAACCAAATTATCCTTACCTAACCTAACCTAACCTAACGTAACCTAACCTAACCTAACGTAACCTAACCTAACCTAACGTAACCTAACCTAACCTAACCTAACCCAACCTAACCTAACCTAACCTAACCTAACCCAACTTAACCCAACCTAACCTAATCTAACCTAACCTAACCTAACCTAACAAAACCTAACCTAACCTAACCTAACCTAACCTAGCCTAACCTAACGACGGTTGCAAGCGCTTTCACATTAGATATCGCAGTTCCCGACTTTTAATGGTGAAAAACACTGCATCTCACTAATTGACATTGTTTAATGCGGTTTTACGACGGTTCATATCTTAACCTAACCTAACATTCGCACTTGTATCTAAAACCGCTCTATAACACTGTTTTGTTCACAATTACCATATTTGCATAACCTCACAGTTTTTCACCAACTTATTGCAGTACAGAACGTTGTATCTCGCTAAATGACATTGTTCTTTAAGGTTTCACGATGCTTGCATGTGCTTTAACGAGAATATCACAATATAGCAGTTTCGCACTTGTAACGGTAGAACACGCAGTATTTGGCTTGTTCATGCCGTTTTGTGTGCTTTCACAACATTTCACCTATCGCAGTTTAATACTCGCTATAAAACAACACTATCTCGTTAGATGACGTCGTTTTTGGTAGTTTCACGACGCTACCTAGCTTAAACTAACCTAACCTAACCTAACCTTCGCACTTCTATCGTTAGAAAACGTTTTACTCGCAACTTTACAATGTTTTCTACAAGATTACGACGGTTTCATGCGGTTTCACATTAGATATCGTAGTTCCCGACTTGTAATGTTGAAAAACACTACATCTCACTAAGTGACATTGTTTAATGCGGTTTTACGACGGTTGATATGTCAACCTAACCTAACATTCGCACTTGTATCTAAAGACGCTCAATTACACTGTTTCGTTCACATATACGATATTTGCTTGACCTCACAGTTTCTCACCAACTTATTACAGTACAGAACGCTGTATCTCGCTAAATGACATCGTTCTTTAAGGTTTCACGATACTTGCATGCGCTTTACCGAGAATGTCAAAACATAGCAGTTTCGCACTTGTAACGGTACAACACGCAGTATTTGGCTTGTTCATGCCGTTTTGTGTGCTTTCACATTTTACTTATCGCAGTTTCGTACTCGCAATAAAACAACACTATCTCGTTAGATGACGTCGTTTTTGGTGGTTTCACGACGCTACCTAGCTTAAACTAACATAACTCAACCTAACATAAGCTTCGCACTTCTATCGTTAGAAAACGTTTTACTCGCTACTTTACATTGCTTTCTACAACATTACGACGGTTTCAAGCGCTTTCACATTAGATATCGCAGTTCCCAACTTGTAAAGGTGAAAAACACTGCATCTCACTAAGTGACATTGTTTATTGCGGTTTTACAACGGTTCATACCTTAACCTAACGTAACCTAACCTAACCTAACCCAACCTAACCTAACCTAACCTAACCTAACCTAACCAAACCTAACCTAACGTAACCTAACCTAACCTAACCTAACCTAACCTAACGACGTTTGCAAGCGCTTTCACATTAGATATCGCAGTTCCCGACTTGTAATGGTGAAAAACACTGCATCTCAATAAGTGACATTGTTTAATGCGGTTTTACGACGGTTCATATCTTAACCTAACCTAACATTCGTACTTGTATTGAAAAACGCTCTATTACACTGTTTCGTTCACAATTACGATATTTGCATAACCTCACAGTTTTTCACCAACTTATTGCAGTACAGAACGCTGTATCTCGCTAAATGACATTGTTCTTTAAGGTTTCACGATGCTTGCATGCGCTTTAACGAGAATATCACAATATAGCAGTTTCGCACTTGTAACGGTAGAACACGCAGTATTTGGCTTGTTCATGCCGTTTTGTGTGCTTTCACAACATTTCACCTATCGCAGTTTAATACTCGCAATAAAACAACACTATCTCTTTAGATGACGTCGTTTTTGGTAGTTTCACGACGCTACCTAGCCTAAACTAACCTAACCTAACCTAACCTTCGCACTTCTATCGTTAGAAAACGTTTTACTCGCTACTTTACATTGCTTTCTACAACATTACGACGGTTTCAAGCGCTTTCACATTAGATATCGCAGTTCCAAACTTGTAAAGGTGAAAAACACTGCATCTCACTAAGTGACATTGTTTATTGCGGTTTTACAACGGTTCATACCTTAACCTAACGTAACCTAACCTAACCTAACCCAACCTAACCTAACATAACCTAACCTAACCTAACCTAACCAAACCTAACCTAACGTAACCTAACCTAACCTAACCTAACCTAACGACGTTTGCAAGCGCTTTCACATTAGATATCGCAGTTCCCGACTTGTAATGGTGAAACACACTGCATCTCTCTAAGTGACATTGTTTAATGCGGTTTTACGACGGTTCATATCTTAACCTAACCTAACATTCGTACTTGTATTGAAAAACGCTCTATTACACTGTTTCGTTCACAATTACGATATTTGCATAACCTCACAGTTTTTCACCAACTTATTGCAGTACAGAACGCTGTATCTCGCTAAATGAAATTGTTCTTTAAGGTTTCACGATGCTTGCATGCGCTTTAACGAGAATATCACAATATAGCAGTTTCGCACTTGTAACGGTAGAACACGCAGTATTTGGCTTGTTCATGCCGTTTTGTGTGCTTTCACAACATTTCACCTATCGCAGTTTAATACTCGCAATAAAACAACACTATCTCTTTAGATGACGTCGTTTTTGGTAGTTTCACGACGCTACCTAGCCTAAACTAACCTAACCTAACCTAACCTTCGCACTTCTATCGTTAGAAAACGTTTTACTCGCAACTTTACAATGTTTTCTACAAGATTACGACGGTTTCATGCGCTTTCACATTAGATATCGTAGTTCCCGACTTGTAAAGGTGAAAAACACTGCATCTCACTAAGTGACATTGTTTAATGCGGTTTTAGCGCGGTTCGTATCTTAACCTAACCTAACCTAACCTAACCCAACCTAACCTAACATAACCTAACCTAACCTAACCTAACCAAACCTAACCTAACGTAACCTAACCTAACCTAACCTAACCTAACCTAACCTAACGACGTTTGCAAGCGCTTTCACATTAGATATCGCAGTTCCCGACTTGTAAAGGTGAAAAACACTGCATCTCACTAAGTGACATTGTTTAATGCGGTTTTACGACGGTTCATATCTTAACCTAACCTAACATTCGTACTTGTATGGAAAAACGCTCTATTACACTGTTTCGTTCACAATTACCATATTTGCATAACCTCACAGTTTTTCACCAACTTATTGCAGTACAGAACGCTGTATCTCGCTAAATGACATCGTTCTTTAAGGTTTCACGATGGTTGCATGCGCTTTAACAAGAATATCACATTATAGCAGTTTCGCACTTGTAATGGTACAACACGCAGTATCTGGCTTGTTCAAGCCGTTTTGTGTGCTTTCACAACATTTCACCTATTGCAGTTACGTACATGCAATAAAACAACGCTATCTCGTTAGATGACGTTGTTTTTGGTAGTTTCAAGACGCTACCTAGCTTAAACTAACATAACTCAACCTAACATAACCTTCGCACTTCTATCGTTAGAAAACGTTTTACTCGCTACTTTACATTGCTTTCTACAACAATACGACGGTTTCAAGCGCTTTCACATTAGATATCACAGTTCCCAACTTGTAAAGGTGAAAAACACTGCATCTCAATAAGTGACATTGTTTAATGCGGTTTTACGACGGTTCATACCTTAACTTAACGTAACCTAACCTAACCTAACCTAACCTTACCTAACCTAACCTAACCTAACCCAACCCAACCCAACCCAACCTAACCTAACCTAACCTAAACTAACCTAACCCAACCTAACCTTACCTAACCTAACCCAACCCAACCCAACCCAACCTAACCTAACCTAAGCTAACCTAACCAAACCTAACCTAACTTAACCTAACCTAACGTAACCTAACCTAACCTAACCTATTCTAACGTAACCTAACCTTTCCTGACCTAACCTAACCTAACGTAACCTAACCTAACCTAACCTAACATAACTTAACGTAACCTAACCTAACCTAACGTAACCTAACCTAACCTAACCTAACCTAACCCAACCTAACCCAACCCAACCCAACCCAAACCAACAACACCCAACCCAACCTAACCTAACCTAACCTAACCTTGCCTAACCTAACCTAACCTAACCTAACCTAACCTAACGACGGTTTCATGCGCTTTCACATTAGATATCGTAGTTCCCGACTTGTAATGTTGAAAAACACTACATCTCACTAAGTGACATTGTTTAATGCGGTTTTACGACGGTTGATATGTCAACCTAACCTAACATTCGCACTTGTATCTAAAGACGCTCAATTACACTGTTTCGTTCACAATTACGGTATTTGCTTGACCTCACAGTTTCTCACCAACTTATTGCAGTACAGAACGTTGTATCTCGCTAAATGACATTGTTCTTTAAGGTTTCACGATGCTTGCATGCGCTTTAACGAGAATATCACAATATAGCAGTTTCGCACTTGTAACGGTAGAACACGCAGTATTTGGCTTGTTCATGCCGTTTTGTGTGCTTTCACAACATTTCACCTATCGCAGTTTAATACTCGCTATAAACCAACACTATCTCGTTAGATGACGTCGTTTTTAGTAGTTTCACGACGCTACCTAGCTTAAACTAACCTAACCTAACCTAACCTTCGCACTTCTATCGTTAGAAAACGTTTTACTCGCAACTTTACAATGTTTTCTACAAGATTACGACGGTTTCATGCGCTTTCACATTAGATATCGTAGTTCCCGACTTGTAATCTTGAAAAACACTACATCTCACTAAGTGACTGTTTAATGCGGTTTTACGACGGTTGATATGTCAACCTAACCTAACATTCGCACTTGTATCTAAAGACGCTCAATTACACTGTTTCGTTCACAATTACGATATTTGCTTGACCTCACAGTTTCTCACCAACTTATTACAGTACAGAACGCTGTATCTCGCTAAATGACATCGTTTTTTAGGGTTTCACGATACTTGCATGCGCTTTACCGAGAATGTCAAAACATAGCAGTTTCGCACTTGTAACGGTACAACACGCAGTATTTGGCTTGTTCATGCCGTTTTGTGTGCTTTCACATTTTACCTAGCGCAGTTTCGTACTCGCAATAAAACAACACTATCTCGTTAGATGACGTCGTTTTTGGTGGTTTCACGACGCTACCTAGCTTAAAATAACATAACTCAACCTAACATAACCTTCGCACTTCTATCGTTAGAAAACGTTTTACTCGCTACTTTACATTGCTTTCTACAACATTACGACGGTTTCAAGCGCTTTCACATTAGATATCGCAGTTCCCAACTTGTAATGGTGAAAAACACTGCATCTCACTAAGTGACATTGTTTATTGCGGTTTTACGACGGTTCATACCTTAACCTAACGTAACCTAACCTAACCTAACCCAACCTAACCTAACATAACCTAACCTAACCTAACCTAACCTAACCTGACCAAACCTAACCTAACGTAACGTAACCTAACCTAACCTAACCTAACGACGTTTGCAAGCGCTTTCACATTAGATATCGCAGTTCCCGACTTGTAATGGTGAAAAACACTGCATCTCACTAAGTGACATTGTTTAATGCGGTTTTACGACGGTTCATATCTTAACCTAACCTAACATTCGTACTTGTATTGAAAAACGCTCTATTACACTGTTTCGTTCACAATTACGATATTTGCATAACCTCACAGTTTTTCACCAACTTATTGCAGTACAGAACGCTGTATCTCGCTAAATGACATTGTTCTTTAAGGTTTCACGATGCTTGCATGCGCTTTAACGAGAATATCACAATATAGCAGTTTCGCACTTGTAACGGTAGAACACGCAGTATTTGGCTTGTTCATGCCGTTTTGTGTGCTTTCACAACATTTTACCTATCGCAGTTTCGTACTCGCAATAAACAACACTATCTCGTTAGATGACGTCGTTTTTGGTGGTTTCACGACGCTACCTAGCTTAAACTAACATAACTCAACCTAACATAACCTTCGCACTTCTATCGTTAGAAAACGTTTTACTCGCTACTTTACATTGCTTTCCACAACATTACGACGGTTTCAAGCGCTTTCACATTAGATATCGCAGTTCCCAACTTGTAAAGGTGAAAAACACTGCATCTCACTAAGTGACATTGTTTAATGCGGTTTTAGCGCGGTTCATATCTTAACCTAACCTAACCTAACCTAACCTAACCCAACCTAACCTAACCTAACCTAACCTAACCTAACCAAACCTAACCTAACGTAACCTAACCTAACCTAACCTAACCTAACCTAACGACGTTTGCAAGCGCTTTCACATTAGATATCGCAGTTCCCGACTTGTAATGGTGAAAAACACAGCATCTCACTAAGTGACATTGTTTAATGCGGTTTTAGCGCGGTTCATATCTTAACCTAACCTAACCTTACCTAACCCAACCTAACCTAACCTAACCTAACCAAACCTTACCTAACATCCCTAACCTAACCTAACATAACCTAACCAAACCAAACCTAACCTAACCTAACGTAACCTAACCTAACCTAACCTAACCTAACCTAACGACGTTTGCAAGCGCTTTCACATTATTTATTTATTTATTTATTTATACAATACTGCAGACCAATTTAATGGTCCAAGCAGGACGGGCAGAAAAAAAGAATGTTCATGCACATACAATGCAATGCAAAAAAAAAACAATGAAGCAACAAAACGCAGAATTCACTTAGAACTACAAAATAAACAAGCCACGGTGAAACCGACTTTTCGCACAAACATAGCAGGGTTTCCAATCCAAATAAAACTAGAAAATCACGCACAACTTCAAGTAACATTGCTAAAAACCCGATCGTCAGTAATTAAAAGTTTCTAAAAAGATCGTGTAGGGCTGTCATAAAATTTCCACTAAAAATTCTTTCTGGCAATTTATTCCAATCATCTACCGTGCGTGGAAAATATGAAAACTTAAAGGTATTTGTTCGGGCAAAGAATGGGGATAAACATTAGATATCGCAGTTCCCGACTTGTAATGGTGAAAAACACTGCATCTCACTAAGTGACATTGTTTAATGCGGTTTTACGACGGTTCATATCTTAACCTAACCTAACATTCGCACTTGTAATAAAAACGCTCTATTACACTGTTTCGTTCACAATTAGGATATTTGCATAACCTCACAGTTTTTCACCAACTTATTGCAGTACAGAACGCTGTATCTCGCTAAATGACATCGTTCTTTAAGGTTTCACGATGCTTGCATGCGCTTTAACGAGAATATCACAACATAGCAGTTTCGCACTTGTAACGGTACAACACGCAGTATTTGGCTTGTTCATGCCGTTTTGTGTGCTTTCACAACATTTCACCTATCGCAGTTTCGTACTCGCAATAAAACAACACTATCTCGTTAGATGACGTTGTTTTTGGTAGTTTCACGACGCTACCTAGCTTAAACTAACATAACTCAACCTAACATAACCTTCGCACTTCTATCGTTAGAAAACGTTTTACTCGCTACTTTACATTGCTTTCTACAACAATACGACGGTTTCAAACGCTTTCACATTAGATATCACAGTTCCCAACTTGTAAAGGTGAAAAACACTGCATCTCACTAAGTGACATTGTTTAATGCGGTTTTACGACGGTTCATACCTTAACCTAACGTAACCTAACCTAACCTAACCTAACCTTACCTAACCTAACCTAACCTAACCCAACCCAACCCAACCTAACCTAACCTAACCTAACCTAAACTAACCTACCCCAACATAACCTAACCTAACCTAACCTAACCCAACCCAACCCAACCCAACCTAACCTAACCTAAGCTAACCTAACCAAACCTAACCTAACTTAACCTAACCTAACGTAACCTAACCTAACCTAACCTATTCTAACGTAACCTAACCTTTCCTGACCTAACCTAACCTAACGTAACCTAACCTAACCTAACCTAACATAACCTAACGTAACCTAACCTAACCTAACCTAACCTAACGTAACCTAACCTAACCTAACCCAACCTAACCCAACCCAACCCAACCCAACAACACCCAACCCAACCTAACCTAACCTAACCTAACCTTACCTAACCTAACCAAATTATCCTTACCTAACCTAACCTAACCTAACGTAACCTAACCTAACCTAACGTAACCTAACCTAACCTAACGTAACCTAACCTAACCTAACCTAACCCAACCTAACCTAACCTAACCTAACCTAACCCAACTTAACCCAACCTAACCTAATCTAACCTAACCTAACCTAACCTAACAAAACCTAACCTAACCTAACCTAACCTAACCTAGCCTAACCTAACGACGGTTGCAAGCGCTTTCACATTAGATATCGCAGTTCCCGACTTTTAATGGTGAAAAACACTGCATCTCACTAATTGACATTGTTTAATGCGGTTTTACGACGGTTCATATCTTAACCTAACCTAACATTCGCACTTGTATCTAAAACCGCTCTATAACACTGTTTTGTTCACAATTACCATATTTGCATAACCTCACAGTTTTTCACCAACTTATTGCAGTACAGAACGTTGTATCTCGCTAAATGACATTGTTCTTTAAGGTTTCACGATGCTTGCATGTGCTTTAACGAGAATATCACAATATAGCAGTTTCGCACTTGTAACGGTAGAACACGCAGTATTTGGCTTGTTCATGCCGTTTTGTGTGCTTTCACAACATTTCACCTATCGCAGTTTAATACTCGCTATAAAACAACACTATCTCGTTAGATGACGTCGTTTTTGGTAGTTTCACGACGCTACCTAGCTTAAACTAACCTAACCTAACCTAACCTTCGCACTTCTATCGTTAGAAAACGTTTTACTCGCAACTTTACAATGTTTTCTACAAGATTACGACGGTTTCATGCGGTTTCACATTAGATATCGTAGTTCCCGACTTGTAATGTTGAAAAACACTACATCTCACTAAGTGACATTGTTTAATGCGGTTTTACGACGGTTGATATGTCAACCTAACCTAACATTCGCACTTGTATCTAAAGACGCTCAATTACACTGTTTCGTTCACATATACGATATTTGCTTGACCTCACAGTTTCTCACCAACTTATTACAGTACAGAACGCTGTATCTCGCTAAATGACATCGTTCTTTAAGGTTTCACGATACTTGCATGCGCTTTACCGAGAATGTCAAAACATAGCAGTTTCGCACTTGTAACGGTACAACACGCAGTATTTGGCTTGTTCATGCCGTTTTGTGTGCTTTCACATTTTACTTATCGCAGTTTCGTACTCGCAATAAAACAACACTATCTCGTTAGATGACGTCGTTTTTGGTGGTTTCACGACGCTACCTAGCTTAAACTAACATAACTCAACCTAACATAACCTTCGCACTTCTATCGTTAGAAAACGTTTTACTCGCTACTTTACATTGCTTTCTACAACATTACGACGGTTTCAAGCGCTTTCACATTAGATATCGCAGTTCCCAACTTGTAAAGGTGAAAAACACTGCATCTCACTAAGTGACATTGTTTATTGCGGTTTTACAACGGTTCATACCTTAACCTAACGTAACCTAACCTAACCTAACCCAACCTAACCTAACCTAACCTAACCTAACCTAACCAAACCTAACCTAACGTAACCTAACCTAACCTAACCTAACCTAACCTAACGACGTTTGCAAGCGCTTTCACATTAGATATCGCAGTTCCCGACTTGTAATGGTGAAAAACACTGCATCTCAATAAGTGACATTGTTTAATGCGGTTTTACGACGGTTCATATCTTAACCTAACCTAACATTCGTACTTGTATTGAAAAACGCTCTATTACACTGTTTCGTTCACAATTACGATATTTGCATAACCTCACAGTTTTTCACCAACTTATTGCAGTACAGAACGCTGTATCTCGCTAAATGACATTGTTCTTTAAGGTTTCACGATGCTTGCATGCGCTTTAACGAGAATATCACAATATAGCAGTTTCGCACTTGTAACGGTAGAACACGCAGTATTTGGCTTGTTCATGCCGTTTTGTGTGCTTTCACAACATTTCACCTATCGCAGTTTAATACTCGCAATAAAACAACACTATCTCTTTAGATGACGTCGTTTTTGGTAGTTTCACGACGCTACCTAGCCTAAACTAACCTAACCTAACCTAACCTTCGCACTTCTATCGTTAGAAAACGTTTTACTCGCTACTTTACATTGCTTTCTACAACATTACGACGGTTTCAAGCGCTTTCACATTAGATATCGCAGTTCCAAACTTGTAAAGGTGAAAAACACTGCATCTCACTAAGTGACATTGTTTATTGCGGTTTTACAACGGTTCATACCTTAACCTAACGTAACCTAACCTAACCTAACCCAACCTAACCTAACATAACCTAACCTAACCTAACCTAACCAAACCTAACCTAACGTAACCTAACCTAACCTAACCTAACGACGTTTGCAAGCGCTTTCACATTAGATATCGCAGTTCCCGACTTGTAATGGTGAAACACACTGCATCTCTCTAAGTGACATTGTTTAATGCGGTTTTACGACGGTTCATATCTTAACCTAACCTAACATTCGTACTTGTATTGAAAAACGCTCTATTACACTGTTTCGTTCACAATTACGATATTTGCATAACCTCACAGTTTTTCACCAACTTATTGCAGTACAGAACGCTGTATCTCGCTAAATGAAATTGTTCTTTAAGGTTTCACGATGCTTGCATGCGCTTTAACGAGAATATCACAATATAGCAGTTTCGCACTTGTAACGGTAGAACACGCAGTATTTGGCTTGTTCATGCCGTTTTGTGTGCTTTCACAACATTTCACCTATCGCAGTTTAATACTCGCAATAAAACAACACTATCTCTTTAGATGACGTCGTTTTTGGTAGTTTCACGACGCTACCTAGCCTAAACTAACCTAACCTAACCTAACCTTCGCACTTCTATCGTTAGAAAACGTTTTACTCGCAACTTTACAATGTTTTCTACAAGATTACGACGGTTTCATGCGCTTTCACATTAGATATCGTAGTTCCCGACTTGTAAAGGTGAAAAACACTGCATCTCACTAAGTGACATTGTTTAATGCGGTTTTAGCGCGGTTCGTATCTTAACCTAACCTAACCTAACCTAACCTAACCCAACCTAACCTAACATAACCTAACCTAACCTAACCTAACCAAACCTAACCTAACGTAACCTAACCTAACCTAACCTAACCTAACCTAACCTAACGACGTTTGCAAGCGCTTTCACATTAGATATCGCAGTTCCCGACTTGTAAAGGTGAAAAACACTGCATCTCACTAAGTGACATTGTTTAATGCGGTTTTACGACGGTTCATATCTTAACCTAACCTAACATTCGTACTTGTATGGAAAAACGCTCTATTACACTGTTTCGTTCACAATTACGATATTTGCATAACCTCACAGTTTTTCACCAACTTATTGCAGTACAGAACGCTGTATCTCGCTAAATGACATCGTTCTTTAAGGTTTCACGATGGTTGCATGCGCTTTAACAAGAATATCACATTATAGCAGTTTCGCACTTGTAATGGTACAACACGCAGTATCTGGCTTGTTCAAGCCGTTTTGTGTGCTTTCACAACATTTCACCTATTGCAGTTACGTACATGCAATAAAACAACGCTATCTCGTTAGATGACGTTGTTTTTGGTAGTTTCAAGACGCTACCTAGCTTAAACTAACATAACTCAACCTAACATAACCTTCGCACTTCTATCGTTAGAAAACGTTTTACTCGCTACTTTACATTGCTTTCTACAACAATACGACGGTTTCAAGCGCTTTCACATTAGATATCACAGTTCCCAACTTGTAAAGGTGAAAAACACTGCATCTCACTAAGTGACATTGTTTAATGCGGTTTTACGACGGTTCATACCTTAACTTAACGTAACCTAACCTAACCTAACCTAACCTTACCTAACCTAACCTAACCTAACCCAACCCAACCCAACCCAACCTAACCTAACCTAACCTAACCTAAACTAACCTAACCCAACCTAACCTAACCTAACCTAACCCAACCCAACCCAACCCAACCTAACCTAACCTAAGCTAACCTAACCAAACCTAACCTAACTTAACCTAACCTAACGTAACCTAACCTAACCTAACCTATTCTAACGTAACCTAACCTTTCCTGACCTAACCTAACCTAACGTAACCTAACCTAACCTAACCTAACATAACTTAACGTAACCTAACCTAACCTAACGTAACCTAACCTAACCTAACCTAACCTAACCCAACCTAACCCAACCCAACCCAAACCAAACCAACAACACCCAACCCAACCTAACCTAACCTAACCTAACCTTGCCTAACCTAACCTAACCTAACCTAACCTAACGACGGTTTCATGCGCTTTCACATTAGATATCGTAGTTCCCGACTTGTAATGTTGAAAAACACTACATCTCACTAAGTGACATTGTTTAATGCGGTTTTACGACGGTTGATATGTCAACCTAACCTAACATTCGCACTTGTATCTAAAGACGCTCAATTACACTGTTTCGTTCACAATTACGATATTTGCTTGACCTCACAGTTTCTCACCAACTTATTACAGTACAGAACGCTGTATCTCGCTAAATGACATCGTTCTTTAAGGTTTCACGATACTTGCATGCGCTTTACCGAGAATGTCAAAACATAGCAGATTCGCACTTGTAACGGTACAACACGCAGTATTTGGCTTGTTCATGCTGTTTTGTGTGCTTTCACATTTTACCTATCGCAGTTTCGTACTCGCAATAAAACAACACTATCTCGTTAGATGACGTCGTTTTTGGTGGTTTCACGACGCTACCTAGCTTAAACTAACATAACTCAACCTAACATAACCTTCGCACTTCTATCGTTAGAAAACGTTTTACTCGCTACTTTACATTGCTTTCTACAACATTACGACGGTTTCAAGCGCTTTCACATTAGATATCGCAGTTCCCAACTTGTAAAGGTGAAAAACACTGCATCTCACTAAGTGACATTGTTTATTGCGGTTTTACAACGGTTCATACCTTAACCTAACGTAACCTAACCTAACCTAACCCAACCTAACCTAACCTAACCTAACCTAACCTAACCAAACCTAACCTAACGTAACCTAACCTAACCTAACCTAACCTAACCTAACGACGTTTGCAAGCGCTTTCACATTAGATATCGCAGTTCCCGACTTGTAATGGTGAAAAACACTGCATCTCAATAAGTGACATTGTTTAATGCGGTTTTACGACGGTTCATATCTTAACCTAACCTAACATTCGTACTTGTATTGAAAAACGCTCTATTACATTGTTTCGTTCACAATTACGATATTTGCATAACCTCACAGTTTTTCACCAACTTATTGCAGTACAGAACGCTGTATCTCGCTAAATGACATTGTTCTTTAAGGTTTCACGATGCTTGCATGCGCTTTAACGAGAATATCACAATATAGCAGTTTCGCACTTGTAACGGTAGAACACGCAGTATTTGGCTTGTTCATGCCGTTTTGTGTGCTTTCACAACATTTCACCTATCGCAGTTTAATACTCGCAATAAAACAACACTATCTCTTTAGATGACGTCGTTTTTGGTAGTTTCACGACGCTACCTAGCCTAAACTAACCTAACCTAACCTAACCTTCGCACTTCTATCGTTAGAAAACGTTTTACTCGCAACTTTACAATGTTTTCTACAAGATTACGACGGTTTCATGCGCTTTCACATTAGATATCGTAGTTCCCGACTTGTAATGTTGAAAAACACTACATCTCACTAAGTGACATTGTTTAATGCGGTTTTACGATGGTTGATATGTCAACCTAACCTAACATTCGCACTTGTATCTAAAGACGCTCAATTACACTGTTTCGTTCACAATTACGATATTTGCTTGACCTCACAGTTTGTCACCAACTTATTACAGTACAGAACGCTGTATCTCGCTAAATGACATCGTTCTTTAAGGTTTCACGATACTTGCATGCGCTTTACCGAGAATGTCACAACATAGCAGTTTCGCACTTGTAACGGTACAACACGCAGTATTTGGCTTGTTCATGCCGTTTTGTGTGCTTTCACAACATTTTACCTATCGCAGTTTCGTACTCGCAATAAACAACACTATCTCGTTAGATGACGTCGTTTTTGGTGGTTTCACGACGCTACCTAGCTTAAACTAACATAACTCAACCTAACATAACCTTCGCACTTCTATCGTTAGAAAACGTTTTACTCGCTACTTTACATTGCTTTCTACAACATTACGACGGTTTCAAGCGCTTTCACATTAGATATCGCAGTTCCCAACTTGTAAAGGTGAAAAACACTGCATCTCACTAAGTGACATTGTTTAATGCGGTTTTACGACGGTTCATACCTTAACCTAACGTAACCTAACCTAACCTAACCCAACCTAACCTAACATAACCTAACCTAACCTAACCTAACCTAACCTAACCAAACCTAACCTAACGTAACCTAACCTAACCTAACCTAACCTAACATAACGACGTTTGCAAGCGCTTTCACATTAGCTATCGCAGTTCCCGACTTTTAATGGTGAAAAACACTGCATCTCACTAATTGACATTTGTTTAATGCGGTTTTACGACGGTTCATATCTTAACCTAACCTAACATTCGCACTTATATCTAAAAACGCTCTATTACACTGTTTTGTTCACAATTACCATATTTGCATAACCTCACAGTTTCTCACCAACTTATTGCAGTACAGAACGTTGTATCTCGCTAAATGACATTGTTCTTTAAGGTTTCACGATGCTTGCATGCGCTTTAACGAGAATATCACAATATAGCAGTTTCGCACTTGTAACGGTAGAACACGCAGTATTTGGCTTGTTCATGCCGTTTTGTGTGCTTTCACAACATTTCACCTATCGCAGTTTAATACTCGCTATAAAACAACACTATCTCGTTAGATGACGTCGTTTTTTGTAGTTTCACGACGCTACCTAGCTTAAACTAACCTAACCTAACCTTCGCACTTCTATCGTTAGAAAACGTTTTACTCACAACTTTACAATGTTTTCTACAAGATTACGACGGTTTCATGCGCTTTCACATTAGATATCGCAGTTCCCGACTTTTAATGGTGAAAAACACTGCATCTCACTAATTGACATTGTTTAATGCGGTTTTACGACGGTTCATATCTTAACCTAACCTAACATTCGCACTTGTATCTAAAACCGCTCTATAACACTGTTTTGTTCACAATTACCATATTTGCATAACCTCACAGTTTTTCACCAACTTATTGCAGTACAGAACGTTGTATCTCGCTAAATGACATTGTTCTTTAAGGTTTCACGATGCTTGCATGCGCTTTAACGAGAATATCACAATATAGCAGTTTCGCACTTGTAACGGTAGAACACGCAGTATTTGGCTTGTTCATGCCGTTTTGTGTGCTTTCACAACATTTCACCTATCGCAGTTTAATACTCGCTATAAAACAACACTATCTCGTTAGATGACGTCGTTTTTGGTAGTTTCACGACGCTACCTAGCTTAAACTAACCTAACCTAACCTAACCTTCGCACTTCTATCGTTAGAAAACGTTTTACTCGCAACTTTACAATGTTTTCTACAATTACGACGGTTTCATGCGCTTTCACATTAGATATCGTAGTTCCCGACTTGTAATGTTGAAAAACACTACATCTCACTAAGTGACATTGTTTAATGCGGTTTTACGACGGTTGATATGTCAACCTAACCTAACATTCGCACTTGTAACTAAAGACGCTCAATTACACTGTTTCGTTCACAATTACGATATTTGCTTGACCTCACAGTTTCTCACCAACTTATTACAGTACAGAACGCTGTATCTCGCTAAATGACATCGTTCTTTAAGGTTTCACGATACTTGCATGCGCTTTACCGAGAATGTCAAAACATAGCAGTTTCGCACTTGTAACGGTACAACACGCAGTATTTGGCTTGTTCATGCCGTTTTGTGTGCTTTCACATTTTACCTATCGCAGTTTCGTACTCGCAATAAAACAACACTATCTCGTTAGATGACGTCGTTTTTGGTGGTTTCACGACGCTACCTAGCTTAAACTAACATAACTCAACCTAACATAACCTTCGCACTTCTATCGTTAGAAAACGTTTTACTCGCTACTTTACATTGCTTTCTACAACATTACGACGGTTTCAAGCGCTTTCACATTAGATATCGCAGTTCCCAACTTGTAAAGGTGAAAAACACTGCATCTCACTAAGTGACATTGTTTATTGCGGTTTTACAACGGTTCATACCTTAACCTAACGTAACCTAACCTAACCTAACCCAACCTAACCTAACCAAACCTAACCTAACGTAACCTAACCTAACCTAACCTAACCTAACCTAACGACGTTTGCAAGCGCTTTCACATTAGATATCGCAGTTCCCGACTTGTAATGGTGAAAAACACTGCATCTCTCTAAGTGACATTGTTTAATGCGGTTTTACGACGGTTCATATCTTAACCTAACCTAACATTCGTACCTGTATTGAAAAACGCTCTATTACACTGTTTCGTTCACAATTACGATATTTGCATAACCTCACAGTTTTTCACCAACTTATTGCAGTACAGAACGCTGTATCTCGCTAAATGAAATTGTTCTTTAAGGTTTCACGATGCTTGCATGCGCTTTAACGAGAATATCACAATATAGCAGTTTCGCACTTGTAACGGTAGAACACGCAGTATTTGGCTTGTTCATGCCGTTTTGTGTGCTTTCACAACATTTCACCTATCGCAGTTTAATACTCGCAATAAAACAACACTATCTCTTTAGATGACGTCATTTTTGGTAGTTTCACGACGCTACCTAGCCTAAACTAACCTAACCTAACCTAACCTTCGCACTTCTATCGTTAGAAAACGTTTTACTCGCAACTTTACAATGTTTTCTACAAGATTACGACGGTTTCATGCGCTTTCACATTAGATATCGTAGTTCCCGACTTGTAAAGGTGAAAAACACTGCATCTCACTAAGTGACATTGTTTAATGCGGTTTTAGCGCGGTTCGTATCTTAACCTAACCTAACCTAACCTAACCCAACCTAACCTAACATAACCTAACCTAACCTAACCTAACCAAACCTAACCTAACGTAACCTAACCTAACCTAACCTAACCTAACCTAACCTAACGACGTTTGCAAGCGCTTTCACATTAGATATCGCAGTTCCCGACTTGTAAAGGTGAAAAACACTGCATCTCACTAAGGGACATTGTTTAATGCGGTTTTACGACGGTTCATATCTTAACCTAACCTAACATTCGTACTTGTATGGAAAAACGCTCTATTACACTGTTTCGTTCACAATTACGATATTTGCATAACCTCACAGTTTTTCACCAACTTATTGCAGTACAGAACGCTGTATCTCGCTAAATGACATCGTTCTTTAGGGTTTCACGATGGTTGCATGCGCTTTAACAAGAATATCACATTATAGCAGTTTCGCACTTGTAACGGTACAACACGCAGTATCTGGCTTGTTCAAGCCGTTTTGTGTGCTTTCACAACATTTCACCTATTGCAGTTACGTACTTGCAATAAAACAACGCTATCTCGTTAGATGACGTTGTTTTTGGTAGTTTCAAGACGCTACCTAGCTTAAACTAACATAACTCAACCTAACATAACCTTCGCACTTCTATCGTTAGAAAACGTTTTACTCGCTACTTTACATTGCTTTCTACAACAATAGGACGGTTTCAAGCGCTTTCACATTAGATATCACAGTTCCCAACTTGTAAAGGTGAAAAACACTGCATCTCCCTAAGTGACATTGTTTAATGCGGTTTTACGACGGTTCATACCTTAACCTAACGTAACCTAACCTAACCTAACCTTACCTAACCTAACCTAACCTAACCCAACCCAACCCAACCCAACCTAACCTAACCTAACCTAAACTAACCTAACCCAACCTAACCTAACCTAACCTAACCCAACCCAACCCAACCCAACCTAACCTAACCTAAGCTAACCTAACCAAACCTAACCTAACTTAACCTAACCTAACGTAACCTAACCTAACCTAACCTATTCTAACGTAACCTAACCTTTCCTGACCTAACCTAACCTAACATAACCTAACGTAACCTAACCTAACCTAACCTAACGTAACCTAACCTAACCTAACCTAACCTAACCCAACCTAACCCAACCCAACCCAACCCAAACCAACAACACCCAACCCAACCTAACCTAACCTAACCTAACCTTACCTAACCTAACGAAATTATCCTTACCTAACCTAACCTAACCTAACGTAACCTAACCTAACCTAACCTAACGTAACCTAACCTAACCTAACGTAACCTAACCTAACCTAACCTAACCCAACCTAACCTAACCTAACCTAACCTAACCCAACTCAACCCAACCTAACCTAATCTAACCTAACCTAACCTAACCAAACCTAACAAAACCTAACCTAACCTAACCTAACCTAACGACGGTTGCAAGCGCTTTCACATTAGATATCGCAGTTCCCGACTTTTAATGGTGAAAAACACTGCATCTCACTAATTGACATTGTTTAATGCGGTTTTACGACGGTTCATAACTTAACCTAACCTAACATTCGCACTTGTATCTAAAACCGCTCTATTACACTGTTTTGTTCACAATTACCATATTTGCATAACCTCACAGTTTTTCACCAACTTATTGCAGTACAGAACGTTGTATCTCGCTAAATGACATTGTTCTTTAAGGTTTCACGATGCTTGCATGCGCTTTAACGAGAATATCACAATATAGCAGTTTCGCACTTGTAACGGTAGAACACGCAGTATTTGGCTTGTTCATGCCGTTTTGTGTGCTTTCACAACATTTCACCTATCGCAGTTTAATACTCGCTATAAAACAACACTATCTCGTTAGATGACGTCGTTTTCGGTAGTTTCACGACGCTACCTAGCTTAAACTAACCTAACCTAACCTAACCTTCGCACTTCTATCGTTAGAAAACGTTTTACTCGCAACTTTACAATGTTTTCTACAAGATTACGACGGTTTCATGCGCTTTCACATTAGATATCGTAGTTCCCGACTTGTAATGTTGAAAAACACTACATCTCACTAAGTGACATTGTTTAATGCGGTTTTACGATGGTTGATATGTCAACCTAACCTAACATTCGCACTTGTATCTAAAGACGCTCAATTACACTGTTTCGTTCACAATTACGATATTTGCTTGACCTCACAGTTTCTCACCAACTTATTACAGTACAGAACGCTGTATCTCGCTAAATGACATCGTTCTTTAAGGCTTCACGATACTTGCATGCGCTTTACCGAGAATGTCACAACATAGCAGTTTCGCACTTGTAACGGTACAACACGCAGTATTTGGCTTGTTCATGCCGTTTTGTGTGCTTTCACAACATTTTACCTATCGCAGTTTCGTACTCGCAATAAACAACACTATCTCGTTAGATGACGTCGTTTTTGGTGGTTTCACGACGCTACCTAGCTTAAACTAACATAACTCAACCTAACATAACCTTCGCACTTCTATCGTTAGAAAACGTTTTACTCGCTACTTTACATTGCTTTCTACAACATTACGACGGTTTCAAGCGCTTTCACATTAGATATCGCAGTTCCCAACTTGTAAAGGTGAAAAACACTGCATCTCACTAAGTGACATTGTTTAATGCGGTTTTACGACGGTTCATACCTTAACCTAACGTAACCTAACCTAACCTAACCCAACCTAACCTAACATAACCTAACCTAACCTAACCTAACCTAACCAAACCTAACCTAACGTAACCTAACCTAACCTAACCTAACCTAACCTAACGACGTTTGCAAGCGCTTTCACATTAGATATCGCAGTTCCCGACTTGTAATGGTGAAAAACACTGCATCTCTCTAAGTGACATTGTTTAATGCGGTTTTACGACGGTTCATATCTTAACCTAACCTAACATTCGTACCTGTATTGAAAAACGCTCTATTACACTGTTTCGTTCACAATTACGATATTTGCATAACCTCACAGTTTTTCACCAACTTATTGCAGTACAGAACGCTGTATCTCGCTAAATGAAATTGTTCTTTAAGGTTTCACGATGCTTGCATGCGCTTTAATGAGTATATCACAATATAGCAGTTTCGCACTTGTAACGGTAGAACACGCAGTGTTTGGCTTGTTCATGCCGTTTTGTGTGCTTTCACAACATTTCACCTATCGCAGTTTAATACTCGCAATAAAACAACACTATCTCTTTAGATGACGTCATTTTTGGTAGTTTCACGACGCTACCTAGCCTAAACTAACCTAACCTAACCTAACCTTCGCACTTCTATCGTTAGAAAACGTTTTACTCGCAACTTTACAATGTTTTCTACAAGATTACGACGGTTTCATGCGCTTTCACATTAGATATCGTAGTTCCCGACTTGTAAAGGTGAAAAACACTGCATCTCACTAAGTGACATTGTTTAATGCGGTTTTAGCGCGGTTCGTATCTTAACCTAACCTAACCTAACCTAACCTAACATAACCTAACCTAACCTAACCTAACCAAACCTAACCTAACGTAACCTAACCTAACCTAACCTAACCTAACCTAACCTAACCTAACCTAACGACGTTTGCAAGCGCTTTCACATTAGATATCGCAGTTCCCGACTTGTAAAGGTGAAAAACACTGCATCTCACTAAGGGACATTGTTTAATGCGGTTTTACGACGGTTCATATCTTAACCTAACCTAACATTCGTACTTGTATGGAAAAACGCTCTATTACACTGTTTCGTTCACAATTACGATATTTGCATAACCTCACAGTTTTTCACCAACTTATTGCAGTACAGAACGCTGTATCTCGCTAAATGACATCGTTCTTTAGGGTTTCACGATGGTTGCATGCGCTTTAACAAGAATATCACATTATAGCAGTTTCGCACTTGTAACGGTACAACACGCAGTATCTGGCTTGTTCAAGCCGTTTTGTGTGCTTTCACAACATTTCACCTATTGCAGTTACGTACATGCAATAAAACAACGCTATCTCGTTAGATGACGTTGTTTTTGGTAGTTTCAAGACGCAACCTAGCTTAAACTAACATAACTCAACCTAACATAACCTTCGCACTTCTATCGTTAGAAAACGTTTTACTCGCTACTTTACATTGCTTTCTACAACAATACGACGGTTTCAAGCGCTTTCACATTAGATATCACAGTTCCCAACTTGTAAAGGTGAAAAACACTGCATCTCACTAAGTGACATTGTTTAATGCGGTTTTACGACGGTTCATACCTTAACCTAACGTAACCTAACCTAACCTAACCTAACCTTACCTAACCTAACCTAACCTAACCCAACCCAACCCAACCCAACCTAACCTAACCTAACCTAAACTAACCTAACCCAACCTAACCAACCTAACCTAACCCAACCCAACCCAACCCAACCTAACCTAACCTAAGCTAACCTAACCAAACCTAACCTAACTTAACCTAACCTAACGTAACCTAACCTAACCTAACCTATTCTAACGTAACCTAACCTTTCCTGACCTAACCTAACCTAACCTAACCTAACATAACCTAACGTAACCTAACCTAACCTAACCTAACCTAACCTAACGTAACCTAACCTAACCTAACCTAACCTAACCCAACCTAACCCAACCCAACCCAACCCAAACCAACAACACCCAACCCAACCTAACCTAACCTAACCTAACCTTACCTAACCTAACCAAATTATCCTTACCTAACCTAGCCTAACCTAACGTAACCTAACCTAACCTAACCTAACCTAACGTAACCTAACCTAACCTAACGTAACCTAACCTAACGACGGTTGCAAGCGCTTTCACATTAGATATCGCAGTTCCCGACTTTTAATGGTGAAAAACACTGCATCTCACTAATTGACATTGTTTAATGCGGTTTTACGACGGTTCATATCTTAACCTTACCTAACATTCGCACTTGTATCTAAAACCGCTCTATTACACTGTTTTGTTCACAATTACCATATTTGCATAACCTCACAGTTTTTCACCAACTTATTGCAGTACAGAACGTTGTATCTCGCTAAATGGCATTGTTCTTTAAGGTTTCACGATGCTTGCATGCGCTTTAACGAGAATATCACAATATAGCAGTTTCGCACATGTAACGGTAGAACACGCAGTATTTGGCTTGTTCATGCCGTTTTGTGTGCTTTCACAACATTTCACCTATCGCAGTTTAATACTCGCTATAAAACAACACTATCTCGTTAGATGACGTCGTTTTCGGTAGTTTCACGACGCTACCTAGCTTAAACTAACCTAACCTAACCTAACCTTCGCACTTCTATCGTTAGAAAACGTTTTACTCGCAACTTTACAATGTTTTCTACAAGATTACGACGGTTTCATGCGCTTTCACATTAGATATCGTAGTTCCCGACTTGTAATGTTGAAAAACACTACATCTCACTAAGTGACATTGTTTAATGCGGTTTTACGACGGTTGATATGTCAACCTAACCTAACATTCGCACTTGTATCTAAAGACGCTCAATTACACTGTTTCGTTCACAATTACGATATTTGCTTGACCTCACAGTTTCTCACCAACTTATTACAGTACAGAACGCTGTATCTCGCTAAATGACATCGTTCTTTAAGGTTTCACGATACTTGCATGCGCTTTACCGAGAATGTCAAAACATAGCAGTTTCGCACTTGTAACGGTACAACACGCAGTATTTGGCTTGTTCATGCCGTTTTGTGTGCTTTCACATTTTACCTATCGCAGTTTCGTACTCGCAATAAAACAACACTATCTCGTTAGATGACGTCGTTTTTGGTGGTTTCACGACGCTACATAGCTTAAACTAACATAACTCAACCTAACATAACCTTCGCACTTCTATCGTTAGAAAACGTTTTACTCGCTACTTTACATTGCTTTCTACAACTGTACGACGGTTTCAAGCGCTTTCACATTAGATATCGTAGTTCCCGACTTGTAAAGGTGAAAAACACTGCATCTCACTAAATGACATTGTTTAATGCGGTTTTAGCGCGGTTCGTATCTTAACCTAATTTAACCTAACCTAACCTAACCCAACCTAACCTAACATAACCTAACCTAACCTAACCTAACCAAACCTAACCTAACGTAACCTAACCTAACCTAACCTAACCTAACCTAACGACGTTTGCAAGCGCTTTCACATTAGATATCGCAGTTCCCGACTTGTAAAGGTGAAAAACACTGCATCTCACTAAGTGACATTGTTTAATGCGGTTTTACGACGGTTCATATCTTAACCTAACCTAACATTCGTACTTGTATGGAAAAACGCTCTATTACACTGTTTCGTTCACAATTACGATATTTGCATAACCTCACAGTTTTTCACCAACTTATTGCAGTACAGAACGCTGTATCTCGCTAAATGACATCGTTCTTTAAGGTTTCACGATGGTTGCATGCGCTTTAACAAGAATATCACATTATAGCAGTTTCGCACTTGTAACGGTACAACACGCAGTATCTGGCTTATTCAAGCCGTTTTGTGTGCTTTCACAACATTTCACCTATTGCAGTTACGTACATGCAATAAAACAACGCTATCTCGTTAGATGACGTTGTTTTTGGTAGTTTCAAGACGCTACCTAGCTTAAACTAACATAACTCAACCTAACATAACCTTCGCACTTCTATCGTTAGAAAACGTTTTACTCGCTACTTTACATTGCTTTCTACAACAATACGACGGTTTCAAGCGCTTTCACATTAGATATCACAGTTCCCAACTTGTAAAGGTGAAAAACACTGCATCTCACTAAGTGACATTGTTTAATGCGGTTTTACGACGGTTCATACCTTAACCTAACGTAACCTAACCTAACCTAACCTAACCTTACCTAACCTAACCTAACCTAACCCAACCCAACCCAACCCAACCTAACCTAACCTAACCTAACCTAAACTAACCTAACCCAACCTAACCTAACCTAACCTAACCCAACCCAACCCAACCCAACCTAACCTAACCTAAGCTAACCTAACCAAACCTAACCTAACTTAACCTAACCTAACGTAACCTAACCTAACCTAACCTATTCTAACGTAACCTAACCTTTCCTGACCTAACCTAACCTAACATAACCTAACGTAACCTAACCTAACCTAACCTAACCTAACCTTACCCAACCTAACCCAACCCAACCCAACCCAACCCAACCCAAACCAACAACACCCAACCCAACCTAACCTAACCTAACCTAACCTTACCTAACCTAACGAAATTATCCTTACCTAACCTAACCTAACCTAACGTAACCTAACCTAACCTAACCTAACGTAACCTAACCTAACCTAACGTAACCTAACCTAACCTAACCTAACCCAACCTAACCTAACCTAACCTAACCTAACCCAACTCAACCCAACCTAACCTAATCTAACCTAACCTAACCTAACCTAACCTAACAAAACCTAACCTAACCTAACCTAACCTAACGACGGTTGCAAGCGCTTTCACATTAGATATCGCAGTTCCCGACTTTTAATGGTGAAAAACACTACATCTCACTAAGTGACATTGTTTAATGCGGTTTTACGATGGTTGATATGTCAACCTAACCTAACATTCGCACTTGTATCTAAAGACGCTCAATTACACTGTTTCGTTCACAATTACGATATTTGCTTGACCTCACAGTTTCTCACCAACTTATTACAGTACAGAACGCTGTATCTCGCTAAATGACATCGTTCTTTAAGGTTTCACGAAACTTGCATGCGCTTTACCGAGAATGTCACAACATAGCAGTTTCGCACTTGTAACGGTACAACACGCAGTATTTGGCTTGTTCATGCCGTTTTGTGTGCTTTCACAACATTTTACCTATCGCAGTTTCGTACTCGCAATAAACAACACTATCTCGTTAGATGACGTCGTTTTTGGTGGTTTCACGACGCTACCTAGCTTAAACTAACATAACTCAACCTAACATAACCTTCGCACTTCTATCGTTAGAAAACGTTTTACTCGCTACTTTACATTGCTTTCTACAACATTACGACGGTTTCAAGCGCTTTCACATTAGATATCGCAGTTCCCAACTTGTAAAGGTGAAAAACACTGCATCTCACTAAGTGACATTGTTTAATGCGGTTTTACGACGGTTCATACCTTAACCTAACGTAACCTAACCTAACCTAACCCAACCTAACCTAACATAACCTAACCTAACCTAACCTAACCAAACCTAACCTAACGTAACCTAACCTAACCTAACCTAACCTAACCTAACGACGTTTGCAAGCGCTTTCACATTAGATATCGCAGTTCCCGACTTTTAATGGTGAAAAACACTGCATCTCACTAATTGACATTTGTTTAATGCGGTTTTACGACGGTTCATATCTTAACCTAACCTAACATTCGCACTTATATCTAAAAACGCTCTTTTACACTGTTTTGTTCACAATTACCATATTTGCATAACCTCACAGTTTCTCACCAACTTATTGCAGTACAGAACGTTGTATCTCGCTAAATGACATTGTTCTTTAAGGTTTCACGATGCTTGCATGCGCTTTAACGAGAATATCACAATATAGCAGTTTCGCACTTGTAACGGTAGAACACGCAGTATTTGGCTTGTTCATGCCGTTTTGTGTGCTTTCACAACATTTCACCTATCGCAGTTTAATACTCGCTATAAAACAACACTATCTCGTTAGATGACGTCGTTTTTTGTAGTTTCACGACGCTACCTAGCTTAAACTAACCTAATCTAACCTTCGCACTTCTATCGTTAGAAAACGTTTTACTCACCACTTTACAATGTTTTCTACAAGATTACGACGGTTTCATGCGCTTTCACCTTAGATATCGTAGTTCCCGACTTGTAATGTTGAAAAACACTACATCTCACTAAGTGACATTGTTTAATGCGGTTTTACGACGGTTCATATCTTAACCTAACCTAACATTCGCACTTGAATCTAAAAACACTCTATTACACTGTTTTGTTCACAATTACCATATTTGCATAACCTCACAGTTTTTCACCAACTTATTGCAGTACAGAACGTTGTATCTCGCTAAATGACATTGTTCTTTAAGGTTTCACGATGCTTGCATGCGCTTTAACGAGAATATCACAATATAGCAGTTTCGCACTTGTAACGGTAGAACACGCAGTATTTGGATTGTTCATGCCGTTTTGTGTGCTTTCACAACATTTCACCTATCGCAGTTTAATACTCGCTATAAAACAACACTATCTCGTTAGATGACGTCGTTTTCGGTAGTTTCACGACGCTACCTAGCTTAAACTAACCTAACCTAACCTAACCTTCGCACTTCTATCGTTAGAAAACGTTTTACTCGCAACTTTACAATGTTTTCTACAAGATTACGACGGTTTCATGCGCTTTTTTTTTATTTACAAATACTGCTGTCTCAGTTTTTGAGACATTGCAGGAGTGGAATACAAATGTTCAAACAGTAAAACAAATTAACAGAATACATGACTACGCAACTCTTTTTCGAATTGCAGAGCATCGAGTCTGCGCAGAGACCCATCAAGCTCATTCCATAGATCCACGGTCCACGGAAAAAAGGAAAACTTAAAGCAGTCGAGACTAGCTCTAAAGGGCGTAATGTTTAAGGGATCAAATCGTCGGGTACGGCGCGCAGAAGCTGCAACAAAAGAAATGGGCGCTAGAACACCCAAGCCTGTGTGAACAGTCTTATGCAGGAGGATGATACGATCGCAAGTGCGCCGATGTTCTAGAGACTGCAGTGATAAAACATGCGCATGCGAAGTAGGCGAGAACCGCTGGTCATAGCGACGAAAAATAAACCTTATTGCTTTCTTCTGAACAGATTCTAACATAGCTATGTCATGTTTATGGTGAGGCGACCAAACAACCGACGCATATTCAAGTATGGGCCTGACCAAGGTCTTGTACGCTGTCAATTTGCATTCTTTTGTCGAGTTGTTTAAAGTGCGTCGGAGATACCAAAGTTTTCGAAGAGCCTTGTTGCAGATTGTTTCGACGTGCGTGCGCCATTTTAAGTTTGTTGTCAGAGTTACACCTAGGTATTTAAACTCCGTGACACGAGCTAGACTGACACCATTATTAGTGTATGCAAAACTAAGAGGCTGTTTCTTATTTGAAAAGGTCATGGCTACAGTTTTTTTGAAATTAATTGACGTTTGCCAGTATTCACTCCAATTACAAAACAATGAAAAAACACTGTTCAGGGCTTCCTGATCTTCAACACTAGAGATGGTGTTATAGATAACGCAGTCATCTGCATACATTCTTAGTTTAATTTGTGTGTCACCGATAATTTCTGCTACGTCATTTATGTAGATAATAAACAAGAGCGGCCCAAGCACCGAACCTTGGGGCACCCCTGAAGTGATTTGTACTTCAGACGATTTCACATGGTTAAACGTAACAAATTGTGTGCGTGACCGCAAGTAATCTGCTATCCAGTCAACTAGCTTATTGTCACCAAAAAATGTGCGAAGTTTAACTAAAAGTTTAGCATGGCAAACCAAGTCAAAGGCCTTTGAATAATCAATAAATATGGCGTCAATCTGTCCTCGGTCGTTAAGAGAAGAAGCGACGTCGTGCGTAAATTCAAGCAACTGTGTAACAGTAGAATAGCAAGCACGAAAACCGTGCTGTGATCGGGAAAGTATATTGTGTGCATTTAGGTATTCTACAATATATTTATGAATGATATGCTCCAAAAGTTTAGAGCTGGTAGAAAGTAAAGATATTGGCCTGTAATTTGGTATTAATTGCTTGTTTCCAGACTTAAATACAGGCACGACGTTTGCTAATTTCCACAGCTGGGGAACTGTTGCAGAGATTATTGATTTTTTAAATATTACAGTAAGATAATTAGCACACCACTCTGAATATCTTTTTAGAAAGACATTGTGAATACCGTCTGGGCCAGAGCTTTTCGTTACATCAAGATTTAATATAAGGTTATGTACTCCAGAGGAGCTTACTTCAAGATCAGGAAGAGCAGACAGATTGCTGCATGCAGAAAACGAAGGCTTGATGCCGTTATCAGTGGAAAAAACAGATTTGAAATAATTATTAAAGGCATTTGCTATAGCTTCGGGATTTGAGCAGGATTGGTCATTAACAATAAATGATGAAGGTATAGACGATGCAGGACTAATCGATCTCCAGAACCTGGATGGATTTTTTTTCATAAATCTAGCCAAAGTATTGCTGAAGTAGTAGTTTTTAGCCTCTTTCATTTTAGTGCCTAATTTACTTTTCAATGTATTAAATGAAGAAACATTGTCGTTACACCTGGAATGACGATTCTTACGTAAACGCTTTACGCGACGAGTGAGTTGAATGATTTCTCTATTATACCATGGGTGTCTTGGGTTCCGTTTAATATACTTTTGAGGCACGTACTTTGATTGGCATTCACGCACAATGTCACAAAACTTAAGGAGCAGCGTATCTACATTGCAAAATTCACTGCAATATACAAATTCATCATAAGATGAAGCTAAAGTGTCCAATACGGAAGTATCATCAGCGTTAGAAAAGTTCAAAACAGTTTTTATCTCAGGTCTTTGAGGTGGACACACTAAGTTCAAGGCAACTTCGACAGCTTTATGGTCAGATAACCCATCGATGACTTCGCATTTTACACCGTGCGATAAGAGTTGCTGGTTTACAAATACAAGGTCCAATATTGCGTCCTTGCGTGTTTCGGTATCTACAACTTGAGTTAACCCAAAAGAAACCGCCAGATCGATCAGGGAAGCGCAAAGTGTCCTGTCACGCCCTGTTGGGATAAGTAAGTTCCAGTTAACGTGCGGGAGATTGAAATCTCCAGCCAAAAGTAACCTACAATCGTACAACTTGTTACTGACAAGGTAATCATTAATAGCAGGGACAATATCATCGGAGTTAGGAGGACGGTAGAGGACACCAATAACTATTACGATACCTTTAATGTATATTTTGCACCAAATGGTTTCTGTACCCGGAAGGTCAGGTAATAAAGAAAATTCAAGATTAGATTTAATTAAAACTGCCACACCGCCTCCACGTCCGGCACGCCTGTCTTTCCGAAGAAGCGCATAACCAGCAGGCGAAATTTCGCTGTCAATAACAGTATCGTTTAGCCAGGTCTCAGTAAGGCAGACAATTGATGGGCTGTGGCATTCCACTAAACAGTTCAGAGCTTCAATTTTGTTTAGTATACTCCTCGCATTTAAGTTGAGGACAATTATATTCCGATCACAACGTCAATCAGCCTTCGCGAAAACAGAAGCGGATGAAGCTGAGTTTATACCAAGCGCTTGCGCAGAAGCCGATTTCGCAGAGTCGGACCCCGCTGAAAGCGAGTGCGTAGAAACCTTGATAATGGCTTTTTTATCAGTGTCCCACGTGTAACGAACACCGTCAATTGTGAGGGTGTCGTGTTTAAGCTTCACTTTCCTAGCATTCTTGCGCATATTTTGCGAATTCTGCCACAGCATTTTACGTGCCAGTCGAACCCGAGCAGAGTAGTCCTCATTTATATAAACTTTAGTTCCTTTAAGTTTTCGGGCGTTGCTCATGATGGCAATCTTTGACCTGAAGTCCATCAGTTTAATGATTACCGGCCGAGGTTTATCTCTTCTTACTGCTCCAAGCCTGTGGCAACGCTCTATGTCGTCACAATTTACACCGAGTTTAACTGATAGCAGATCCAATACAGACTCAAGCAAATGGTTAGTCGTCTCGGATGGTGTCTCATGCAAACCATGAATTATCAGGTTGTTTTTACGGAGTCTGTTTTCTAGCTCATCGTTCTGACGGTCAAGCTTACCAACTAGTTTTTGAAGCGTACCAACGGTCTGCTCCAGTTCACTTACACGTGGTATGATGTTTGACACAGACGCCGCCATTGCCTCAACATTCATTAGACGATTTTCAAACGATGCAACTGTTTCAGATAGGCTAGCTAATTCCTGGCTGATACGGGCTTGTCCAGACAGTAGTTGCGACAACATTTCATCAACTTTGGGACCGGGATTGGTCTCTATGTCGCCACAAAGTAACAGTAATGATACTCTTAAGCAATGCACCAGATGTGTCACAACGGCAGTAAAGTTCAGAGGGTCCGGTAGCAGCAGCAAACAGCGGTTATCACTTCTGCAGCATTTGTAATTGTATGTTACCTGCAAGATGAAACAGACGTGCTTGAAACGGCAGTTCGCCATGCCGCCACCGGACCCACTGAAGTGATGGTTCCACATTGCCGCTCTTATATCCTTGGGCATCCTCGCTGCCAGCGCCGCCACTGTACCATGCCGTGAACAGTACAGATGGTTGATCGAAATCACGTCAACAGGCGGAAAATCCTGCACACGATCAGCAGCAGCAGTTTCCCGCCCCGTCGAAGATTGCACATGGCCGTCAGTACGATCGCCGCTGAATCGTGGTAGGAGCCTGCGCAGTGTGTCGCTTGAAGGGCCATGCATCAGAACATCCGGACAGCCGGCGATAACGGCAATCTGCAAGATGAAACAGACGTGCTTGAAACGGCAGTTCGCCATGCCGCCACCGGACCCACTGAAGTGATGGTTCCACATTGCCGCTCTTATATCCTTGGGCATCCTCGCTGCCAGCGCCGCCACTGTACCATGCCGTGAACAGTACAGATGGTTGATCGAAATCACGTCAACAGGCGGAAAATCCTGCACACGATCAGCAGCAGCAGTTTCCCGCCCCGTCGAAGATTGCACATGGCCGTCAGTACGATCGCCGCTGAATCGTGGTAGGAGCCTGCGCAGTGTGTCGCTTGAAGGGCCATGCATCAGAACATCCGGACAGCCGGCGATAACGGCAATCTGCAAGATGAAACAGACGTGCTTGAAACGGCAGTTCGCCATGCCGCCACCGGACCCACTCTTGCGCATAGTTCACATTAGATATCGTAGTTCCCGACTTGTAATGTTGAAAAACACTACATCTCACTAAGTGACATTGTTTAATGCGGTTTTACGACGGTTGATATGTCAACCTAACCGAACATTCGCACTTGTATCTAAAGACGCTCAATTACACTGTTTCGTTCACAATTACGATATTTGCTTGACCTCACAGTTTCTCACCAACTTATTACAGTACAGAACGCTGTATCTCGCTAAATGACATCGTTCTTTAAGGTTTCACGATACTTGCATGCGCTTTACCGAGAATGTCAAAACATAGCAGTTTCGCACTTGTAACGGTACAACACGCAGTATTTGGCTTGTCCATGCCGTTTTGTGTGCTTTCACATTTTACCTATCGCAGTTTCGTACTCGCAATAAAACAACACTATCTCGTTAGATGACGTCGTTTTTGGTGGTTTCACGACGCTACCTAGCTTAAACTAACATAACTCAACCTAACATAACCTTCGCACTTCTATCGTTAGAAAACGTTTTACTCGCTACTTTACATTGCTTTCTACAACATTACGACGGTTTCAAGCGCTTTCACATTAGATATCGCAGTTCCCAACTTGTAAAGGTGAAAAACACTGCATCTCACTAAGTGACATTGTTTATTGCGGTTTTACAACGTTTCATACCTTAACCTAACGTAACCTAACCTAACCTAACCCAACCTAACCTAACATAACCTAACCTAACCTAACCTAACCAAACCTAACCTAACGTAACCTATTCTAACCTAACCTAACCTAACCTAACCTAACGACGTTTGCAAGCGCTTTCACATTAGATATCGCAGTTCCCGACTTGTAATGGTGAAAAACACTGCATCTCAATAAGTGACATTGTTTAATGCGGTTTTACGACGGTTCATATCTTAACCTAACCTAACATTCGTACTTGTATTGAAAAACGCTCTATTACACTGTTTCGTTCACAATTACGATATTTGCATAACCTCACAGTTTTTCACCAACTTATTGCAGTACAGAACGCTGTATCTCGCTAAATGACATTGCTCTTTAAGGTTTCACGATGCTTGCATGCGCTTTAACGAGAATATCACAATATAGCAGTTTCGCACTTGTAACGGTAGAGCACGCAGTATTTGGCTTGTTCATGCCGTTTTGTGTGCTTTCACAACATTTCACCTATCGCAGTTTAATACTCGCAATAAAACAACACTATCTCTTTAGATGACGTCGTTTTTGGTAGTTTCACGACGCTACCTAGCCTAAACTAACCTAACCTAACCTAACCTTCGCACTTCTATCGTTAGAAAACGTTTTACTCGCAACTTTACAATGTTTTCTACAAGATTACGACGGTTTCATGCGCTTTCACATTAGATATCGTAGTTCCCGACTTGTAATGTTGAAAAACACTACATCTCACTAAGTGACATTGTTTAATGCGGTTTTACGATGGTTGATATGTCAACCTAACCTAACATTCGCACTTGTATCTAAAGACGCTCAATTACACTGTTTCGTTCACAATTACGATATTTGCTTGACCTCACAGTTTCTCACCAACTTATTACAGTACAGAACGCTGTATCTCGCTAAATGACATCGTTCTTTAAGGTTTCACGATACTTGCATGCGCTTTACCGAGAATGTCACAACATAGCAGTCTCGCACTTGTAACGGTACAACACGCAGTATTTGGCTTGTTCATGCCGTTTTGTGTGCTTTCACAACATTTTACCTATCGCAGTTTCGTACTCGCAATAAACAACACTATCTCGTTAGATGACGTCGTTTTTGGTGGTTTCACGACGCTACCTAGCTTAAACTAACATAACTCAATTTAACATAACCTTCGCACTTCTATCGTTAGAAAACGTTTTACTCGCTACTTTACATTGCTTTCTACAACATTACGACGGTTTCAAGCGCTTTCACATTAGATATCGCAGTTCCCAACTTGTAAAGGTGAAAAACACTGCATCTCACTAAGTGACATTGTTTAATGCGGTTTTACGACGGTTCATACCTTAACCTAACGTAACCTAACCTAACCTAACCCAACCTAACCTAACATAACCTAACCTAACCTAACCTAACCTAACCAAACCTAACCTAACGTAACCTAACCTAACCTAACCTAACCTAACCTAACGACGTTTGCAAGCGCTTTCACATTAGATATCGCAGTTCCCGACTTTTAATGGTGAAAAACACTGCATCTCACTAATTGACATTTGTTTAATGCGGTTTTACGACGGTTCATATCTTAACCTAACCTAACATTCGCACTTATATCTAAAAACGCTCTATTACACTGTTTTGTTCACAATTACCATATTTGCATAACCTCACAGTTTCTCACCAACTTATTGCAGTACAGAACGTTGTATCTCGCTAAATGACATTGTTCTTTAAGGTTTCACGATGCTTGCATGCGCTTTAACGAGAATATCACAATATAGCAGTTTCGCACTTGTAACGGTAGAACACGCAGTATTTGGCTTGTTCATGCCGTTTTGTGTGCTTTCACAACATTTCACCTATCGCAGTTTAATACTCGCTATAAAACAACACTATCTCGTTAGATGACGTCGTTTTTGGTAGTTTCACGACGCTACCTAGCTTAAACTAACCTAACCTAACCTAACCTTCGCACTTCTATCGTTAGAAAACGTTTTACTCACCACTTTACAATGTTTTCTACAAGATTACGACGGTTTCATGGGCTTTCACATTAGATATCGCAGTTCCCAACTTGTAAAGGTGAAAAACACTGCATCTCACTAAGTGACATTGTTTAATGCGGTTTTAGCGCGGTTCATATCTTAACCTAACCTAACCTAACCTAACCTAACCCAACCTAACCTAACATAACCTAACCTAACCTAACCTAACCAAGCCTAACCTAACGTAACCTAACCTAACCTAACCTAACCTAACCTAACGACGTTTGCAAGCGCTTTCACATTAGATATCGCAGTTCCCGACTTGTAATGGTGAAAAACACAGCATCTCACTAAGTGACACTGTTTAATGCGGTTTTAGCGCGGTTCATATCTTAACCTAACCTAACCTTACCTAACCCAACCTAACCTAACCTAACCTAACCAAACCTTACCTAACATCCCTAACCTAACCTAACCTAACCTAACCTAACCTAACCAAACCTAACCTAACCTAACCTAACGTAACCTAACCTAACGACGTTTGCAAGCGCTTTCACATTAGATATCGCAGTTCCCGACTTGTAATGGTGAAAAACACTGCATCTCATCAAGTGACATTGTTTAATGCGGTTTTACGACGGTTCATATCTTAACCTAACCTAACATTCGCACTTGTATTAAAAAACGCTCTATTACACTGTTTCGTTCACAATTAGGATATTTGCATAACCTCACAGTTTTTCACCAACTTATTGCAGTACAGAACGCTGTATCTCGCTAAATGACATCGTTCTTTAAGGTTTCACGATGCTTGCATGCGCTTTAACGAGAATATCACAACATAGCAGTTTCGCACTTGTAACGGTACAACACGCAGTATTTGGCTTGTTCATGCCGTTTTGTGTGCTTTCACAACATTTCACCTATCGCAGTTTCGTACTCGCAATAAAAACACTATCTCGTTAGATGACGTTGTTTTTGGTAGTTTCACGACGCTACCTAGCTTAAACTAACATAACTCAACCTAACATAACCTTCGCACTTCTATCGTTAGAAAACGTTTTTCTCGCTACTTTACATTGCTTTCTACAACAATACGACGGTTTCAAGCGCTTTCACATTAGATATCACAGTTCCCAACTTGTAAAGGTGAAAAACACTGCATCTCACTAAGTGACATTGTTTAATGCGGTTTTACGACGGTTCATACCTTAACCTAACGTAACCTAACCTAACCTAACCTAACCTTACCTAACCTAACCTAACCTAACCTAACCCAACCGAACCCAACCTAACCTAACCTAACCTAACCTAAACTAACCTAACCCAACCTAGCCTAACCTAACCTAACCTAACCCAACCCAACCCAACCTAACCTAACCTAAGCTAACCTAACCAAACCTAACCTAACTTAACCTAACCTAACGTAACCTAACCTAACCTAACCTATTCTAACGTAACCTAACCTTTCCTGACCTAACCTAACCTAACGTAACCTAACCTAAGCTAACCTAACATAACCTAACGTAACCTAACCTAACCTAACCTAACCTAACGTAACCTAACCTAACCTAACCCAACCTAACCCAACCCAACCCAACCCAAACCAACAACACCCAACCCAACCTAACCTAACCTAACCTAACCTTACCTAACCTAACCAAATTATCCTTACCTAACCTAACCTAACCTAACGTAACCTAACCTAACCTAACCTAACGTAACCTAACCTAACCTAACGTAACCTAACCTAATCTAACCCAACCTAACATAACCTAACCTAACCTAACCCAACTCAACCCAACCTAACCTAATCTAACCTAACCTAACCTAACCTAACCTAACAAAACCTAACCTAACCTAACCTAACCTAACCTAACGACGGTTGCAAGCGCTTTCACATTAGATATCGCAGTTCCCGACTTTTAATGGTGAAAAACACTGCATCTCACTAATTGACATTGTTTAATGCGGTTTTACGACGGTTCATATCTTAACCTAACCTAACATTCGCACTTGTATCTAAAACCGCTCTATTACACTGTTTTGTTCACAATTACCATATTTGCATAACCTCACAGTTTTTCACCAACTTATTGCAGTACAGAACGTTGTATCTCGCTAAATGACATTGTTCTTTAAGGTTTCACGATGCTTGCATGCGCTTTAACGAGAATATAACAATATAGCAGTTTCGCACTTGTAACGGTAGAACACGCAGTATTTGGCTTGTTCATGCCGTTTTGTGTGCTTTCACAACATTTCACCTATCGCAGTTTAATACTCGCTATAAAACAACACTATCTCGTTAGATGACGTCGTTTTCGGTAGTTTCACGACGCTACCTAGCTTAAACTAACCTAACCTAACCTAACCTTCGCACTTCTATCGTTAGAAAACGTTTTACTCGCAACTTTACAATGTTTTCTACAAGATTACGACGGTTTCATGCGCTTTCACATTAGATATTGTCACGGGGTCGTGACGTGACCGAAGACAGGAGACTTCTTGTTGGAATTTAACTGTTTATTTGGGCGAACCTGTGCCCGGTAAACAGAAAGTCCAATTACAGCAGCAGTCTTGCACAGATAGCAGTCTCAGACTGATAGCGGCGAACGGAGCGTCGGCCTTCGATCAACAACTGACAAGCGGCGAAGCGCGTCGGCATTTATACTCCCGCCGTCGAATGTTCTAGCGCTATCGCTGGCGGCGGCGTGCGTTCCAGAACAATCTGTACCATTCGCACAGTGTGCGTGATCTTATCGAAATGATCTACTACAGTCCGGAACCCTCTAGAAAACTGCAGGCGCGGTTTGCGCTGAGAATCGTGTGGTGTTTTGGGACGATAACAAAAACTTGGGAAATAGAACGTGGCATTGCCCCCCTCTGAAAAAGGCATCGTCTCGATTATTTAACTAAAGATGAAGGTACAATAATAATGCAAGAAAGTACAATGAATAAATTACGATACAACAATAATACAAAAAACACTGGTTCAGTTTGTTAACGCGCATGAAACGGCTTGAGGCGCGCAACATGGACGACTTCAGGTCGCGATCGGCGTCGTTGAGAGTTCGTAATGCCGTCGGGGACAACCTCGTAATCAAGTGGGCCGAGACGTCGAACCACCCTGTACGGTCCGAAGTACCGTCGCAGAAGCTTTTCACTTAGTCCACGTCGGCGTATCGGCGTCCACACCCAAACACGTTCACCGGGCTGGTATTCCACGAAGCGTCGTCGAAGGTTGTAACGGTGGCTGTCAGTCGTCTGTTGATTCTTGATACGGAGACGCGCAAGTTGTCGGGCTTCTTCGGCGCGATGAAGGTACTCGCTCACATCGAGGTTTTCTTCGTCGGTGACGTTGGGTAACATGGCATCGAGCGTCGTGGCCGGGCTCCTTCCGTAGACCAATTTGTATGGAGATATCTGCGTCGTCTCCTGCACCGCCGTGTTGTATGCGAAGGTCACATACGGAAGAATGGCATCCCACGTCTTGTGTTCGACATCGACGTACATTGACAGCATGTCGGCGATTGTCTTGTTAAGCCGCTCGGTGAGGCCGTTGGTCTGTGGGTGGTACGCTGTCGTCCGGCGGTGGTTTGTTTGGCTGTATGCCAAGATCGCTTGAGTTAAGTCGGCAGTGAATGCCGTTCCTCTGTCGGTGATAAGGACCTCCGGGGCGCCGTGACGTAGGACGACATTTTCGATGAAGAACTTAGCTACCTCGGATGCACTGCCTTTTGGCAGGGCTTTTGTCTCGGCGTAGCGGGTGAGGTAGTCGGTGGCTACCACGATCCACTTGTTTCCGAAAGCCGACGTCGGGAACGGCCCCAATAGGTCCATACCAATCTGCTGGAAAGGTCGGCAAGGTGGATCAATTGGCTGCAGAAGTCCCGCTGGCCTTGTCGGCGGTGTCTTGCGTCGCTGACAGTCCCGGCATGTCCTCACATAACGAGTGACGTCTGTTGTAAGACGCGGCCAGTAGTACCTTTCTTGTATCCTCGCGAGCGTGCGAGAAACACCGAGGTGCCCTGCCGTCGGATCGTCGTGCAGGGCCTGCAGGAGTTCTGGTCGCAGAGCTGAAGGCACCACAAGAAGATACTTAGCCCGAAGCGGTGAAAAGTTTTTCTTTTGTAGAAGACCGTTTCGTAGAAAAAACGACGCAAGTGCGCGCTTGAATACCTTCGGGACTTCGGCGGTCCTGCCTTCGAGGTATTCTATTAGGGCCTTAAGTTCCGGGTCGGCCCGCTGTCGTTCAGCGAAGTTGTCGGTAGTTATCGTTCCCAAGAAGTAGTCGTCATCCTGGTCGTCGGGTAGCGGTTGGTCGACAGGCGCACGAGAGAGACAGTCGGCGTCGGAGTGTTTTTTGCTGGACTTGTAAATGACAGTAATGTCATATTCTTGAAGTCTCAGACTCCATCGTGCGAGGCGACCTGAAGGGTCTTTCAAAGTGGCTAGCCAACACAAGGCGTGGTGGTCGCTCACAACTTTGAAGGGCCTGCCGTATAGGTATGGGCGAAATTTCGACGTAGCCCAGATGATGGCGAGGCACTCCTTTTCTGTTGTGGAATAATTTGCTTCTGCTTTGGATAGCGATCGGCTGGCGTAACTAATAACCCTTTCAAGTCCGTCAGCCCTCTGCACTAGAACGGCGCCAAGACCTACGCTGCTTGCGTCAGTATGTATTTCTGTCTCGGCGAATTCGTCGAAATGGGCAAGTAACGGAGGCGTCTGGAGGCGATGTTTAAGCTCCTGGAAAGCGTGTTCCTGTGGCGTTTCCCACTTGAACTCCACGTCGGCCTTGGTAAGGTTAGTGAGAGGATCGGCGATGCGGGCGAAGTTTTTCACGAACCGCCTATAATAGGCGCACAGGCCCAGAAATCGGCGCACGGCTTTCTTGTCAGTGGGCGGCGGGAATTCGGCGATGGCGGCTGTTTTCCGTGGATCAGGACGAACTCCAGACTTGCTGATAACGTGCCCCAGAAACAAGAGCTCTTCATACGCAAATCTGCACTTTTCTGGCTTCAGTGTGAGTCCGGAAGTCTTGATGGCTTGAAGTACAGCTTCAAGGCGCCGAAGATGCTCGTCGAAACTCGAAGAAAACATGACGACGTCGTCCGAGTACACAAGGCAAGTCTGCCACTTCAATCCTGCCAGTACTGTATCCATAACGCGTTGAAAAGTTGCAGGCGCTGAGCAAAGGCCGAAGGGCATCACCTTAAACTCGAAGAGGCCGTCCGGTGTTATAAACGCCGTCTTCTCTCGGTCTCTTTCGTCGACTTCGATTTGCCAATAGCCAGTCTTGAGGTCCATTGACGAAAAGTACTTGGCGTTATGGAGCCGATCAAGTGCGTCGTCTATTCGTGGGAGAGGATACACGTCCTTTCTTGTGATTTTGTTCAGGCGGCGATAATCGACGCAAAAACGTAGGGTCCCATCCTTTTTCTTCACTAACACCACGGGGGATGCCCATGGGCTGTTGGACGGCTGGATAATATCATCCCGCAGCATTTCATCAACTTGTCTCTTGATGGCCTCACGTTCTCGCGTCGAAACCCTGTACGGACTCTGACGGAGTGGTCTGGCATTTTCTTCGGTTATGATGCGATGTTTCGTGATTGGGGTCTGCCGAATTTTCGATGACGACGAAAAGCAATCTTCGTATTGCAGGAGCAGGGCCTTGAGCTGTTCTTGCTTATCGTTCGGAAGTCTGGGATTGACGTCGAAAGCTATGGGAGGGGCTTGGTTCCTGTGAGCAGGTTCCGCAGAATCGGCGAGGGCGAAAGCACTGGTGGCTTCGACAATTTCTTCGATGTATGCGACCGTTGTTCCTTTGTTAACATGTTTGTACTCATTGCTGAAATTTGTGAGCATAACCGTTGCTTTGCCTCCCCGCAACTCTGCAATTCCTCTTGCGACGCAAATATTTAGGGTGACCAACAGATGCTGACTGCCTTCAACGACGCCTTCGAAGTCAGGTGATTCAGGAGCGCCGACTGAAATAATGACGCTTGAGCGAGGCGGAATGGTGACTTGTTCTTCCAGCACATTCAAGGCATGGTGTCTAGACGGCGTGCGCGGCGGTAGTGCTTCTTCTGTGGATAACGTTATCGACTTTGTTTTTAGGTTGATGACAGCACCATGGAGGCATAAGAAGTCCATGCCAAGGATGACATCTCTCGAGCAACGCTGTAGGACTACGAAGTCTGTAGGATAAATACGGCCGTTAATGGTGACTCTCGCTGTGCAGATTCCTGCAGGCGTTACGAGATGACCTCCAGCTGTGCGGATTTCAGGGCCTTTCCAAGCTGTCCTAACTTTCTTTAACTTCGCGGCGAACGACCCACTGATGACAGAATAGTCGGCTCCAGTATCGATGAGAGCGGTCACACTGTGGCCGTCGATAAGAACGTCGAGGTCGCTAATTCGCCGTCTCGCATTACAGTTAGGGCGTGGCGTCGGGTCACGGCTGCGTCGACTTGTTCCGCTGCTTCCATGTTGCGTCGTCAGGCCACCTTCGGTAAGTGAGCTTTCGTCGTCAGGGCTTTGCCTGGTTGGCGTTGTGTTCGGAAAGCTCCGTCGCGGCGTCGTCGTCGTCGGAGGATCTTCGGTAGTTCGTCGCACAGCAACCGCACCTCCACCGGTTGCTGCCCTTAGTTTCCCGGATACGGGCTAGGAGACCGGCCCCGCGTTGGGCCAGAGAACTGTCGGTGGTGCGGTGACGTGCGGCGGCTGGGCGACGGCGAACGCGAAGGGCTTCGTGGTGTCCACCGAGCTCCTGTCAGGTAGTCGGCGATGTCACGTGGTCGTTCTCCTGGCTGTGGGCGCGGTGCATTGACGGCGAAGCCACGCAATCCCATCTGTCGGTACTGGCAACGGCGGTATGTGTGTCCGGCCTCGCCGCAGTGGTAGCAGAGCGGGCGATGGTCAGGGGTGCGCCAGACGTCGGTCTTCCTCGGTGCACTGCGCTGGGCCACTGGCGTACGGTATGACGTCGGTGGGGGTGGTGGCGGCGGTGGCGTCTGTCGACGGAAGTGCGATGGGGCGGCGTTTTGGCGTGCACGGGGAGTAGCGTTGTGGCGCAGTGCAGCGGCGTAGCTCATAGCTTCCGGCTCGGGCAGCGGTGCGTGGGGAATTTGAAGCGATTGCCGAACTTCTTCTCGCACAATGTCGGCGATCGAATCCACTTGAGGCTGCGCCGAAGGCAACAGCTTGCGCAGCTCTTCCCGCACGATCGCTCGGATCGTTTCACGCAGGTCTCCGGAGTTACTGGCTTGAGCAGCAGCGCAGTCTGCAGTCAGGTGACGATTATACTGTCTGGTGCGCATGTCCAGGGTCTTTGCAATAGTGGTCGCTTCGGCTACAAATTCTTGGACGGTTTTCGGTGGGTTTCTCATCAGCCCCGCGAAGAGCTCCTGTTTGACCCCTCGCATGAGGAAACGAACTTTTTTCTCCTCAGGCATGTCTGGGTCAGCGTGACGGAATAGTCGGGTCATTTCTTCTGTGAAAATGGCGACATTTTCATTTGGTAGCTGAACCCGGGTCTCTAATAAAGCAGCGGCCCTCTCTTTTCGAGCGACGCTCGCGAACGTTTGCAGGAATGCGCCGCAGAAAACATCCCACGTTCGGAGCGTGGACTCCCGATTTTCGAGCCAGGTCCTTGCGGTGTCTTCTAAATAGAAGAACACACGACGCAGCTTTTCGTCATGGTCCCAGTGGTTGAGGGCGGCCACACGGTCGTATGTCTCTAGCCAGGACTCCGGGTCTTCGAACGATGACCCATGAAAAATTGGTGGTTCCCTGGGTTGATGCATGACCATCGTGGGCTGGGACGCTGCGGTTGTCATTGTCGCTGCAGTCGCGGTCATGGCCTTGGTCTTCCGCGGCTTGTCGTGTAGAAGCCCGTACTCCGGTGGTAGCCCTTGCTGTCGGCGGCTTGTTCGCTGCTCCTGGTTGGCGTCGGTGTCTTCTCCGCGACGTGGGCTGGGCTCACGGCTTGACGGGGGCGTGCGGTACATGAACGAAGCAGCACCTCCACCAGATGTCACGGGGTCGTGACGTGACCGAAGACAGGAGACTTCTTGTTGGAGTTTAACTGTTTATTTGGGCGAACCTGTGCCCGGTAAACAGAAAGTCCAATTACAGCAGCAGTCTTGCACAGATAGCAGTCTCAGACTGATAGCGGCGAACGGAGCGTCGGCCTTCGATCAACAACTGACAAGCGGCGAAGCGCGTCGGCATTTATACTCCCGCCGTCGAATGTTCTAGCGCTATCGCTGGCGGCGGCGTGCGTTCCAGAACAATCTGTACCATTCGCACAGTGGGCGTGATCTTATCGAAATGATCTACTACAGTCCGGAACCCTCTAGAAAACTGCAGGCGCGGTTTGCGCTGAGAATCGTGTGGTGTTTTGGGACGATAACAAAAACTTGGGAAATAGAACGTGGCAATATCGTAGTTCCCGACTTGTAATGTTGAAAAACTCAACATCTCACTAAGTGACATTGTTTAATGCGGTTTTACGACGGTTGATATGTCAACCTAACCTAACATTCGCACTTGTATCTAAAGACGCTCAATTACACTGTTTCGTTCACAATTACGATATTTGCTTGACCTCACAGTTTCTCACCAACTTATTACAGTACAGAACGCTGTATCTCGCTAAATGACATCGTTCTTTAAGGTTTCACGATACTTGCATGCGCTTTACCGAGAATGTCAAAACATAGCAGTTTCGCACTTGTAACGGTACAACACGCAGTATTTGGCTTGTTCATGCCGTTTTGTGTGCTTTCACATTTTACCTATCGCAGTTTCGTACTCGATATAAAACAACACTATCTCGTTAGATGACGTCGTTTTTGGTGGTTTCACGACGCTACCTAGCTTAAACTAACATAACTCAACCTAACATAACCTTCGCACTTCTATCGTTAGAAAACGTTTTACTCGCTACTTTACATTGCTTTCTACAACATTACGACGGTTTCAAGCGCTTTCACATTAGATATCACAGTTCCCAACTTGTAAAGGTGAAAAACACTGCATCTCACTAAGTGACATTGTTTAATGCGGTTTTACGATGGTTCATACCTTAACCTAACGTAACCTAACCTAACCTAACCTTACCTAACCTAACCTAACCTAACCCAACCCGACCCAACCTAACCTAACCTAACCTAACCTAAACTAACCTAACCCAACCTAACCCAACCCAACCCAACCTAACCTAACCTAAGCTAACCTAACCTAACCTAACCAAACCTAACCTAACCTAACTTAACCTAACCTAACGTAACCTAACCTAACCTAACCTATTCTAACGTAACCTAACCTTACCTGACCTAACCTAACCTAACGTAACCTAACCTAACCTAACATTACCTAACGTAACCTAACCTAACCTAACCTAGCCTAACGTAACCTAACCTAACCTAACCCAACCTAACCCAACCCAACCCAACCCAACAACACCCAACCCAACCTAACCTAACCTAACCTAACCTTACCTAACCTAACCAAATTATCCTTACCTAACCTAACCTAACTTAACGTAACCTAACCTAACCTAACCTAACGTAACCTAACCTAACCTAACGTAACCTAACCTAACCTAACCTAACCTAACCCAACCTAACCTAACCTAACCTAACTTAACCTAACCCAACTCAACCCAACCTAATCTAACCTAACCTAACCTAACCTAACCTAACCTAACCTAACCTAACCAAACCTAACCTAACCTAACCTAACCTAACCTAACCTAACGACGGTTGCAAGCGCTTTCACATTAGATATCGCAGTTCCCCACTTTTAATGGTGAAAAACACTGCATCTCACTAATTGACATTGTTTAATGCGGTTTTACGACGGTTCATATCTTAACCTAACCTAACATTCGCACTTGTATCTAAAAACGCTCTATTACACTGTTTTGTTCACAATTACGATATTTGCATAACCTCACAGTTTTTCACCAACTTATTGCAGTACAGAACGCTGTATCTTCCTAAATGACATTGTTTTTTAAGGTTTCACGATGCTTGCATGCGCTTTAACGAGAATATCACAATATAGCAGTTTCGCACTTGTAACGGTAGAACACGCAGTATTTGGCTTGTTCATTCCGTTTTGTGTGCTTTCACAACATTTCACCTATCGCAGTTTAATACTCGCAATAAAACAACACTATCTCGTTAGATGACGTCGTTTTTGGTAGTTTCACGACGCTATCTAGCTTAACCTAACCTAACCTAACCTAACCTTCGCACTTCTATCGTTAGAAAACGTTTTATTCGCAACTTTACAATGTTTTCTACAAGATTACGACGGTTTCATGCGCTTTCACATTAGATATCGTAGTTCCCGACTTGTAATTTTGAAAAACACTACATCTCACTAAGTGAGATTGTTTAATGCGGTTTTACGACGGTTGATATGTCAACCTAACCTAACATTCGCACTTGTATCTAAAGACGCTCAATTACACTGTTTCGTTCACAATTACGATATTTGCTTGACCTCACAGTTTCTCACCAACTTATTACAGTACAGAACGCTGTATCTCGCTAAATGACATCGTTCTTTAAGGTTTCACGATACTTGCATGCGCTTTACCGAGAATGTCACAACATAGCAGTTTCGCACTTGTACCGGTACAACACGCAGTATTTGGCTTGTTCATGCCGTTTTGTGTGCTTTCACAACATTTTACCTATCGCAGTTTCGTACTCGCAATAAAACAACACTATCTCGTTAGATGACGTCGTTTTTGGTGGTTTCACGACGCTACCTAGCTTAAACTAACATAACTCAACCTAACATAACCTTCGCACTTCTATCGTTAGAAAACGTTTTACTCGCTACTTTACATTGCTTTCTACAACATTACGACGGTTTCAAGTGCTTTCACTGTAGATATCGCAGTTCCCAACTTGTAAAGGTGAAAAACACTGCATCTCACTAAGTGACATTGTTTAATGCGGTTTTACGACGGTTCATACCTTAACCTAACGTAACCTAACCTAACCTAACCCAACCTAACCTAACATAACCTAACCTAACCTAACCTAACCTAACCAAACCTAACCTAACATAACCTAACCTAACCTAACCTAACGACGTTTGCAAGCGCTTTCATATTAGATATCGCAGTTCCCGACTTTTAATGGTGAAAAACACTGCATCTCACTAATTGACATTTGTTTAATGCGGTTTTACGACGGTTCATATCTTAACCTAACCTAACATTCGCACTTGTATCTAAAAACGCTCTATTACACTGTTTTGTTCACAATTACCATATTTGCATAACCTCACAGTTTCTCACCAACTTATTGCAGTACAGAACGTTGTATCTCGCTAAATGACATTGTTCTTTAAGGTTTCACGATGCTTGCATGCGCTTTAACGAGAATATCACAATATAGCAGTTTCGCACTTGTAACGGTAGAACACGCAGTATTTGGCTTGTTCATGCCGTTTTGTGTGCTTGCACAACATTTCACCTATCGCAGTTTAATACTCGCTATAAAACAACACTATCTCGTTAGATGACGTCGTTTTTGGTAGTTTCACGACGCTACCTAGCCTAAACTAACCTAACCTAACCTAACCTTCGCACTTCTATCGTTAGAAAACGTTTTACTCACCACTTTACAATGTTTTCTACAAGATTACGACGGTTTCATGCGCTTTCACATTAGATATCGTAGTTCCCGACTTGTAATGTTGAAAAACACTACATCTCACTAAGTGACATTGTTTAATGCGGTTTTACGACGGTTCATATCTTAACCTAACCTAACATTCGCACTTGTATCTAAAAACGCTCTATTACACTGTTTTGTTCACAATTACAATATTTGCATAACCTAACAGTTTTTCACCAACTTATTGCAGTACAGAACGTTGTATCTCGCTAAATGACAGTGTTCTTTAAGGTTTCACGATGCTTGCATGCGCTTTAACGAGAATATCACAATATAGCAGTTTCACACTTGTAACGGTAGAACACGCTGTATTTGGCTTGTTCATGCCGTTTTGTGTGCTTTCACATTTCACCTATCGCAGTTCAATACTCGCTATAAAACAACACTATCTCGTTAGATGACGTCGTTTTTGGTAGTTTCACGACGCTACCTAGCTTAAACTAACCTAACCTAACCTAACCTTCGCACTTCTATCGTTAGAAAACGTTTTACTCACCACTTTACAATGTTTTCTACAAGATTACGACGGTTTCATGCGCTTTCACATTAGATATCGCAGTTCCCAACTTGTAAAGGTGAAAAACACTGCATCTCACTAAGTGACATTGTTTAATGTGGTTTTAGCGCGGTTCATATCTTAACCTAACCTAACCTAACCTAACCCAACCTAACCTAACATAACCTAACCTAACCAAACCTAACCAAACCTAACCTAACGTAACCTAACCTAACCTAACCTAACCTAACCTAACCTAACGACGTTTGCAAGCGCTTTCGCATTAGATATCGCAGTTCCCGACTTGTAATGGTGAAAAACACAGCATCTCACTAAGTGACATTGTTTAATGCGGTTTTAGCGCGGTTCATATCCTAACCTAACCTAACCTTACCTAACCCAACCTAACCTAACCTAACCTAACCAAACCTTACCTAACATCCCTAACCTAACCTAACCTAACCTAACCTAACCAAACCTAACCTAACCTAACCTAACGTAACCTAACCTAACCTAACCTAACCTAACCTAACCTAACCTAACGACGTTTGCAAGCGCTTTCACATTAGATATCGCAGTTCCCGACTTGTAATGGTGAAAAACACTGCATCTCACTAAGTGACATTGTTTAATGCGGTTTTACGACGGTTCATATCTTAACCTAACCTAACATTCGCACTTGTATTAAAAAACGCTCTATTACACTGTTTCGTTCACAATTAGGATATTTGCATAACCTCACAGTTTTTCACCAACTTATTGCAGTACAGAACGCTGTATCTCGCTAAATGACATCGTTCTTTAAGGTTTCACGATGCTTGCATGCGCTTTAACGAGAATATCACAACATAGCAGTTTCGCACTTGTAACGGTACAACACGCAGTATTTGGCTTGTTCATGCCGTTTTGTGTGCTTTCACAACATTTCACCTATCGCAGTTTCGTACTCGCAATAAAACAACACTATCTCGTTAGATGTCGTTGTTTTTGGTAGTTTCACGACGCTACCTAGCTTAAACTAACATAACTCAACCAAACATAACCTTCGCACTTCTATCGTTAGAAAACGTTTTACTCGCTACTTTACATTGCTTTCTACAACAATACGACGGTTTCAAGCGCTTTCACATTAGATATCGCAGTTCCCAACTTGTAAAGGTGAAAAACACTGCATCTCACTAAGTGACATTGTTTAATGCGGTTTTAGCGCGGTTCATATCTTAACCTAACCTAACCTAACCTAACCTAACCCAACCTAACCTAACCTAACCTAACCTAACCTAACCTAACCTAACAAAACCTAACCTAACGTAACCTAACCTAATCTAACCTAACCTAACCTAACGACGTTTGCAAGCGCTTTCACATTAGATATCGCAGTTCCCTACTTGTAATGGTGAAAAACACTGCATCTCAATAAGTGACATTGTTTAATGCGGTTTTACGACGGTTCATATCTTAACCTAACCTAACATTCGTACTTGTATTGAAAAACGCTCTATTACACTGTTTCGTTCACAATTACGATATTTGCATAACCTCACAGTTTTTCACCAACTTATTGCAGTACAGAACGCTGTATCTCGCTAAATGACATTGCTCTTTAAGGTTTCACGATGCTTGCATGCGCTTTAACGAGAATATCACAATATAGCAGTTTCGCACTTGTAACGGTAGAGCACGCAGTATTTGGCTTGTTCATGCCGTTTTGTGTGCTTTCACAACATTTCACCTATCGCAGTTTAATACTCGCAATAAAACAACACTATCTCTTTAGATGACGTCGTTTTTGGTAGTTTCACGACGCTACCTAGCTTAAACTAACATAACTCAACCTAACATAACCTTCGCACTTCTATCGTTAGAAAACGTTTTACTCGCTACTTTACATTGCTTTCTACAACATTACGACGGTTTCAAGCGCTTTCACATTAGATATCGCAGTTCCCAACTTGTAAAGGTGAAAAACACTGCATCTCACTAAGTGACATTGTTTAATGCGGTTTTAGCGCGGTTCATATCTTAACCTAACCTAACCTAACCTAACCCAACCTAACCTAACATAACCTAACCTAACCTACCCTAACCAAACCTAACCTAACGTAACCTAACCTAACCTAACCTAACTTAACCTAACCTAACCTAACGACGTTTGCAAGCGCTTTCACATTAGATATCGCAGTTCCCGACTTGTAATGGTGAAAAACACAGCATCTCACTAAGTGACACTGTTTAATGCGGTTTTAGCGCGGTTCATATCTTAACCTAACCTAACCTTACCTAACCCAACCTAACCTAACCTAACCTAACCAAACCTTACCTAACATCCCTAACCTAACCTAACCTAACCTAACCTAACCAAACCTAACCTAACCTAACCTAACGTAACCTAACCTAACCTAACCTAACCTAACGACGTTTGCAAGCGCTTTCACATTAGATATCGCAGTTCCCGACTTGTAATGGTGAAAAACACTGCATCTCATCAAGTGACATTGTTTAATGCGGTTTTACGACGGTTCATATCTTAACCTAACCTAACATTCGCACTTGTATTAAAAAACGCTCTAATACACTGTTTCGTTCAAAATTAGGATATTTGCATAACCTCACAGTTTTTCACCAACTTATTGCAGTACAGAACGCTGTATCTCGCTAAATGACATCGTTCTTTAAGGTTTCACGATGCTTGCATGCGCTTTAACGAGAATATCACAACATAGCAGTTTCGCACTTGTAACGGTACAACACGCAGTATTTGGCTTGTTCATGCCGTTTTGTGTGCTTTCACAACATTTCACCTATCGCAGTTTCGTACTCGCAATAAAACAACACTATCTCGTTAGATGACGTTGTTTTTGGTAGTTTCACGACGCTACCTAGCTTAAACTAACATAACTCAACCTAACATAACCTTCGCACTTCTATCGTTAGAAAACGTTTTACTCGCTACTTTACATTGCTTTCTACAACAATACGACGGTTTCAAGCGCTTTCACATTAGATATCACAGTTCCCAACCTGTAAAGGTGAAAAACACTGCATCTCACTAAGTGACATTGTTTAATGCGGTTTTACGACGGTTCATACCTTAACCTAACGTAACCTAACCTAACCTAACCTAACCTTACCTAACCTAACCTAACCTAACCCAACTGAACCCAACCTAACCTAACCCAACCTAGCCTAACCTAATCTAACCTAACCCAACCCAACCCAACCCAACCTAACCTAACCTAAGCTAACCTAACCAAACCTAACCTAACTTAACCTAACCTAACGTAACCTAACCTAACCTAACCTATTCTAACGTAACCTAACCTTTCCTGACCTAACCTAACCTAACGTAACCTAACCTAAGCTAACCTAACATAACCTAACGTAACCTAACCTAACCTAACCTAACCTAACCTAACGTAACCTAACCTAACCTAACCCAACCTAACCCAACCCAACCCAACCCAAACCAACAACACCCAACCCAACCTAACCTAACCTAACCTAACCTTACCTAACCTAACCAAATTATCCTTACCTAACCTAACCTAACCTAACGTAACCTAACCTAACCTAACCTAACGTAACCTAACCTAACCTAACGTAACCTAACCTAACCTAACCCAACCTAACATAACCTAACCTAACCTAACCCAACTCAACCCAACCTAACCTAATCTAACCTAACCTAACCTAACCTAACCTAACAAAACCTAACCTAACCTAACCTAACGACGGTTGCAAGCGCTTTCACATTAGATATCGCAGTTCCCGACTTTTAATGGTGAAAAACACTGCATCTCACTAATTGACATTGTTTAATGCGGTTTTACGACGGTTCATATCTTAACCTAACCTAACATTCGAACTTGTATCTAAAACCGCTCTATTACACTGTTTTGTTCACAATTACCATATTTGCATAACCTCACAGTTTTTCACCAACTTATTGCAGTACAGAACGTTGTATCTCGCTAAATGACATTGTTCTTTAAGGTTTCACGATGCTTGCATGCGCTTTAACGAGAATATAACAATATAGCAGTTTCGCACTTGTAACGGTAGAACACGCAGTATTTGGCTTGTTCATGCCGTTTTGTGTGCTTTCACAACATTTCACCTATCGCAGTTTAATACTCGCTATAAAACAACACTATCTCGTTAGATGACGTCGTTTTTGGTAGTTTCACGACGCTACCTAGCTTAAACTAACCTAACCTAACCTAACCTTCGCACTTCTATCGTTAGAAAACGTTTTACTCGCAACTTTACAATGTTTTCTACAAGATTACGACGGTTTCATGCGCTTTCACATTAGATATCGTAGTTCCCGACTTGTAATGTTGAAAAACACTACATCTCACTAAGTGACATTGTTTAATGCGGTTTTACGACGGTTGATATGTCAACCTAACCTAACATTCGCACTTGTATCTAAAGACGCTCAATTACACTGTTTCGTTCACAATTACGATATTTGCTTGACCTCACAGTTTCTCACCAACTTATTACAGTACAGAACGCTGTATCTCGCTAAATGACATCGTTCTTTAAGGTTTCACGATACTTGCATGCGCTTTACCGAGAATGTCAAAACATAGCAGTTTCGCACTTGTAATGGTACAACACGCAGTATTTGGCTTGTTCATGCCGTTTTGTGTGCTTTCACATTTTACCTATCGCAGTTTCGTACTCGATATAAAACAACACTATCTCGTTAGATGACGTCGTTTTTGGTGGTTTCACGACGCTACCTAGCTTAAACTAACATAACTCAACCTAACATAACCTTCGCACTTCTATCCTTAGAAAACGTTTTACTCGCTACTTTACATTGCTTTCTACAACATTACGACGGTTTCAAGCGCTTTCACATTAGATATCACAGTTCCCAACTTGTAAAGGTGAAAAACACTGCATCTCACTAAGTGACATTGTTTAATGCGGTTTTACGATGGTTCATACCTTAACCTAACGTAACCTAACCTAACCTAACCTAACCTTACCTAACCTAACCTAACCTAACCCAACCCGACCCAACCTAACCTAACCTAACCTAACCTAAACAAACCTAACCCAACCTAACCTAACCTAACCCAACCTAACCCAACCCAACCCAACCTAACCTAACCTAAGCTAACCTAACCTAACCTAATCAAACCTAACCTAACCTAACTTAACCTAACCTAACCTAACCTAACCTAACCTAACCTATTCTAACGTAACCTAACCTTACCTGACCTAACCTAACCTAACGTAACCTAACCTAACCTAACATTACCTAACGTAACCTAACCTAACCTAACCTAGCCTAACGTAACCTAACCTAACCTAACCCAACCTAACCCAACCCAACCCAACCCAACAACACCCAACCCAACCTAACCTAACCTAACCTAACCTTACCTAACCTAACCAAATTATCCTTACCTAACCTAACCTAACCTAACGTAACCTAACCTAACCTAACCTAACGTAACCTAACCTAACCTAACGTAACCTAACCTAACCTAACCTAACCTAACCCAACCTAACCTAACCTAACCTAACCTAACCTAACCTAACCCAACTCAACCCAACCTAACCTAATCTAACCTAACCTAACCTAACCTAACCTAACCTAACCAAACCTAACCTAACCTAACCTAACCTAACCTAACCTAACGACGGTTGCAAACGCTTTCACATTAGATATCGCAGTTCCCCACTTTTAATGGTGAAAAACACTGCATCTCACTAATTGACATTGTTTAATGCGGTTTTACGACGGTTCATATCTTAACCTAACCTAACATTCGCACTTGTATCTAAAAACGCTCTATTACACTGTTTTGTTCACAATTACGATATTTGCATAACCTCACAGTTTTTCACCAACTTATTGCAGTACAGAACGCTGTATCTTCCTAAATGACATTGTTTTTTAAGGTTTCACGATGCTTGCATGCGCTTTAACGAGAATATCACAATATAGCAGTTTCGCACTTGTAACGGTAGAACACGCAGTATTTGGCTTGTTCATTCCGTTTTGTGTGCTTTCACAACATTTCACCTATCGCAGTTTAATACTCGCAATAAAACAACACTATCTCGTTAGATGACGTCGTTTTTGGTAGTTTCACGACGCTACCTAGCCTAAACTAACCTAACCTAACCTAACCTTCGCACTTCTATCGTTAGAAAACGTTTTACTCACCACTTTACAATGTTTTCTACAAGATTACGACGGTTTCATGCGCTTTCACATTAGATATCGTAGTTCCCGACTTGTAATGTTGAAAAACACTACATCTCACTAAGTGACATTGTTTAATGCGGTTTTACGACGGTTCATATCTTAACCTAACCTAACATTCGCACTTGTATCTAAAAACGCTCTATTACACTGTTTTGTTCACAATTACAATATTTGCGTAACCTCACAGTTTTTCACCACCTTATTGCAGTACAGAACGTTGTATCTCGCTAAATGACAGTGTTCTTTAAGGTTTCACGATGCTTGCATGCGCTTTAACGAGAATATCACAATATAGCAGTTTCACACTTGTAACGGTAGAACACGCAGTATTTGGCTTGTTCATGCCGTTTTGTGTGCTTTCACACTTCACCTATCGCAGTTTAATACTCGCTATAAAACAACACTATCTCGTTAGATGACGTCATTTTTGGTAGTTTCACGACGCTACCTAGCTTAAACTAACCTAACCTAACCTAACCTTCGCACTTCTATCGTTAGAAAACGTTTTACTCACCACTTTACAATGTTTTCTACAAGATTACGACGGTTTCATGCGCTTTCACATAGATATCGCAGTTCCCAACTTGTAAAGGTGAAAAACACTCCATCTCACTAAGTGACATTGTTTAATGTGGTTTTAGCGCGGTTCATATCTTAACCTAACCTAACCTAACCTAACCCAACCTAACCTAACATAACCTAACCTAACCTAACCTAACCAAACCTAACCTAACGTAACCTAACCTAACCTAACCTAACGACGTTTGCAAGCGCTTTCGCATTAGATATCGCAGTTCCCGACTTGTAATGGTGAAAAACACAGCATCTCACTAAGTGACATTGTTTAATGCGGTTTTAGCGCGGTTCATATCCTAACCTAACCTAACCTTACCTAACCCAACCTAACCTAACCTAACCTAACCAAACCTTACCTAACATCCCTAACCTAACCTAACCTAACCTAACCAAACCTAACCTAACCTAACCTAACGTAACCTAACCTAACCTAACCTAACCTAACCTAACGACGTTTGCAAGCGCTTTCACATTAGATATCGCAGTTCCCGACTTGTAATGGTGAAAAACACTGCATCTCACTAAGTGACATTGTTTAATGCGGTTTTATGACGGTTCATATCTTAACCTAACCTAACATTCGCACTTGTATTAAAAAACGCTCTATTACACTGTTTCGTTCACAATTAGGATATTTGCATAACCTCACAGTTTTTCACCAACTTATTGCAGTACAGAACGCTGTATCTCGCTAAATGACATCGTTCTTTAAGGTTTCACGATGCTTGCATGCGCTTTAACGAGAATATCACAACATAGCAGTTTCGCACTTGTAACGGTACAACACGCAGTATTTGGCTTGTTCATGCCGTTTTGTGTGCTTTCACAACATTTCACCTATCGCAGTTTCGTACTCGCAATAAAACAACACTATCTCGTTAGATGACGTTGTTTTTGGTAGTTTCACGACGCTACCTAGCTTAAACTAACCTAACCTAACCTAACCTTCGCACTTCTATCGTTAGAAAACGTTTACTCGCTACTTTACATTGCTTTCTACAACAATACGACGGTTTCAAGCGCTTTCACATTAGATATCGCAGTTCCCAACTTGTAAAGGTGAAAAACACTGCATCTCACTAAGTGACATTGTTTAATGCGGTTTTAGCGCGGTTCATATCTTAACCTAACCTAACCTAACCTAACCTAACCCAACCTAACCTAACATAACCTAACCTAACCTAACCTAACAAAACCTAACCTAACGTAACCTAACCTAACCTAACCTAACCTAACCTAACCTAACGACGTTTGCAAGCGCTTTCACATTAGATATCGCAGTTCCCGACTTGTGATGGTGAAAAACACGGCATCTCACTAAGTGACATTGTTTATTGCGGTTTTACGACGGTTCATATCTTAACCTAACCTAACATTCGCACTTGTATCTAAAAACGCTCTATTACACTGTTTTGTTCACAATTACAATATTTGCATAACCTCACAGTTTTTCACCAACTTATTGCAGTACAGAACGTTGTATCTCGCTAAATGACAGTGTTCTTTAAGGTTTCACGATGCTTGCATGCGCTTTAACGAGAATATCACAATATAGCAGTTTCACACTTGTAACGGTAGAACACGCAGTATTTGGCTTGTTCATGCCGTTTTGTGTGCTTTCACAACATTTCACCTATCGCAGTTTAATACTCGCTATAAAACAACACTATCTCGTTAGATGACGTCGTTTTTGGTAGTTTCACGACGCTACCTAGCTTAAACTAACCTAACCTAACCTAACCTTCGCACTTCTATCGTTAGAAAACGTTTTACTCACCACTTTACAATGTTTTCTACAAGATTACGACGGTTTCATGCGCTTTCACATTAGATATCGCAGTTCCCAACTTGTAAAGGTGAAAAACACTGCATCTCACTAAGTGACATTGTTTAATGTGGTTTTAGCGCGGTTCATATCTTAACCTAACCTAACCTAACCTAACCCAACCTAACCTAACATAACCTAACCTAACCTAACCTAACCAAACCTAACCTATCGTAACCTAACCTAACCTAACCTAACCTAACCTAACCTAACGACGTTTGCAAGCGCTTTCGCATTAGATATCGCAGTTCCCGACTTGTAATGGTGAAAAACACAGCATCTCACTAAGTGACATTGTTTAATGCGGTTTTAGCGCGGTTCATATCTTAACCTAACCTAACCTTACCTATCCTAACCTAACCTAACCAAACCTTACCTAACATCCCTAACCTAACCTAACCTAACCTATCCTAACCAAACCTAACCTAACCCAACCTAACGTAACCTAACCTAACCTAACCTAACCTAACCTAACCTAACCTAACGACGTTTGCAAGCGCTTTCACATTAGATATCGCAGTTCCCGACTTGTAATGGTGAAAAACACTGCATCTCACTAAGTGACATTGTTTAATGCGGTTTTACGACGGTTCATATCTTAACCTAACCTAACATTCGCACTTGTATTAAAAAACGCTCTATTACACTGTTTCGTTCACAATTAGGATATTTGCATAACCTCACAGTTTTTCACCAACTTATTGCAGTACAGAACGCTGTATCTCGCTAAATGACATCGTTCTTTAAGGTTTCACGATGCTTGCATGCGCTTTAACGAGAATATCACAACATAGCAGTTTCGCACTTGTAACGGTACAACACGCAGTATTTGGCTTGTTCATGCCGTTTTGTGTGCTTTCACAACATTTCACCTATCGCAGTTTCGTACTCGCAATAAAACAACACTATCTCGTTAGATGACGTTGTTTTTGGTAGTTTCACGACGCTACCTAGCTTAAACTAACATAACTCAACCTAACATAACCTTCGCACTTCTATCGTTAGAAAACGTTTTACTCGCTACTTTACATTGCTTTCTACAACAATACGACGGTTTCAAGCGCTTTCACATTAGATATCGCAGTTCCCAACTTGTAAAGGTGAAAAACACTGCATCTCACTAAGTGACATTGTTTAATGCGGTTTTAGCGCGGTTCATATCTTAACCTAACCTAACCTAACCGAACCTAACCCAACCTAACCTAACATAACCTAACCTAACCTAACCTAACAAAACCTAACCTAACGTAACCTAACCTAACCTAACCTAACCTAACCTAACCTAACGACGTTTGCAAGCGCTTTCACATTAGATATCGCAGTTCCCGACTTGTGATGGTGAAAAACACTGCATCTCACTAAACGACATTGTTTATTGCGGTTTTACGACGGTTCATATCTTAACCTAACCTAACATTCGCACTTGTATCTAAAAACGCTCTATTACACTGTTTTGTTCACAATTACAATATTTGCATAACCTCACAGTTTTTCACCAACTTATTGCAGTACAGAACGTTGTATCTCGCTAAATGACAGTGTTCTTTAAGGTTTCACGATGCTTGCATGCGCTTTAACGAGAATATCACAATATAGCAGTTTCACACTTGTAACGGTAGAACACGCAGTATTTGGCTTGTTCATGCCGTTTTGTGTGCTTTCACAACATTTCACCTATCGCAGTTTAATACTCGCTATAAAACAACACTATCTCGTTAGATGACGTCGTTTTTGGTAGTTTCACGACGCTACCTAGCTTAAACTAACCTAACCTAACCTAACCTTCGCACTTCTATCGTTAGAAAACGTTTTACTCACCACTTTACAATGTTTTCTACAAGATTACGACGGTTTCATGCGCTTTCACATTAGATATCGCAGTTCCCAACTTGTAAAGGTGAAAAACACTGCATCTCACTAAGTGACATTGTTTAATGTGGTTTTAGCGCGGTTCATATCTTAACCTAACCTAACCTAACCTAACCCAACCTAACCTAACATAACCTAACCTAACCTAACCTAACCAAACCTAACCTATCGTAACCTAACCTAACCTAACCTAACCTAACCTAACCTAACGACGTTTGCAAGCGCTTTCGCATTAGATATCGCAGTTCCCGACTTGTAATGGTGAAAAACACAGCATCTCACTAAGTGACATTGTTTAATGCGGTTTTAGCGCGGTTCATATCTTAACCTAACCTAACCTTACCTAACCTAACCTAACCTAACCAAACCTTACCTAACATCCCTAACCTAACCTAACCTAACCTATCCTAACCAAACCTAACCTAACCTAACCTAACGTAACCTAACCTAACCTAACCTAACCTAACCTAACCTAACGACGTTTGCAAGCGCTTTCACATTAGATATCGCAGTTCCCGACTTGTAATGGTGAAAAACACTGCATCTCACTAAGTGACATTGTTTAATGCGGTTTTACGACGGTTCATATCTTAACCTAACCTAACATTCGCACTTGTATTAAAAAACGCTCTATTACACTGTTTCGTTCACAATTAGGATATTTGCATAACCTCACAGTTTTTCACCAACTTATTGCATTACAGAACGCTGTATCTCGCTAAATGACATCGTTCTTTAAGGTTTCACGATGCTTGCATGCGCTTTAACGAGAATATCACAACATAGCAGTTTCGCACTTGTAACGGTACAACACGCAGTATTTGGCTTGTTCATGCCGTTTTGTGTGCTTTCACAACATTTCACCTATCGCAGTTTCGTACTCGCAATAAAACAACACTATCTCGTTAGATGACGTCGTTTTTGGTAGTTTCACGACGCTACCTAGCTTAAACTAACCTAACCTAACCTAACCTTCGCACTTCTATCGTTAGAAAACGTTTTACTCGCAACTTTACAATGTTTTCTACAAGATTACGACGGTTTCACGCGCTTTCACATTAGATATCGTAGTTTTTTATTTATTTATTTATTTATACAAGTACCTCACGGGTTCCACGGGGGAACATTGCGTGAGGGGGGGGTACATTTTGATTTTCAAAGAGCGATGAAAATATATACATATGCAAAAGTCTGGCTGCGTAAAAATAGAAAAGAACGAAAGAAGCAGCAAACAATAACATTATAAAATTCGGAACGATAATACGCAAGTATACAATACAAAATTGTGAAATATTTTTCTATAAAAGCCAAAAAGCACGTGGCTGCGCAAAAAAGATACAGATGAAAGAAAATAGCAAACAATAACGTTATACAATTCCAAACGATACTACATAACTATATAATACAAGAAGCGTTACAGTGTTAGAGGCGACCGCGTTAAGAATCAGAAAACTAGCAGGAGTACAATAGGTACGGCGCACACAACTAGAGTTCAAGAGGCAGTTTTTCAAGCAAGCCTCTAAAGATCTCGGTTTCTTTCACGTTTGCTATATTTTCAGGAAGATTGTTCCAGAGTACAATGGCACGTGGTAATGAAGATGAATTATAGGCGTTAGTGTGCCCGTATAGACGCTGAAAACTGAGGTTATGCTGCAAACGACGGGAATATCGATGAGGTTTGAGAAGTGGCAAGGAAAAACTGTGCTTGCTGTTGATGATTCTGTGCAACAGACATAAAAGAGAGATGTTTCTGCGGGAGGCGAGAGAGGAAAGAGAGAGCGACTGCTTGATTTTAGTTACACTAGAATGCCTGCTGTAGTTACCGGTGATAAAGCGAGCAGCGCGGTTTTGAACCGATTCCAGGCTTCGGGATAGATAATCTTGGTCAGGTGACCATATAGAAGAAGCGTATTCGAGTTTAGGGCGCACGAGTGTTTGGTAAGCGAGCTTGCGTGTGGTAGGAGGTGCATCACGAAGGTTGCGTTTTAGGTAACCAAGCGTTCGTGACGCGTCAGCAGTAATCTTGTTGATATGACTGGCCCAAGAAAGGTTCGATGCCAGATGGATGCCTAGATACTTATAAGATGAAGTAGGTCTTAGAGGGCTACCATCAAGGAAATACTGAAATGTTGAGAGTGAGCGCTTTCGAGTGAAGGTCATTTGATTGCACTTATCAACGTTTAATGACATTTGCCAATCTGAGCACCATGTGGTTACACGATCAAGGTCTTGCTGCAGAGCTGTATGATCTGATGGTGAAGTGATTTTGCGATAGATTATGCAGTCGTCCGCGAAGAGGCGAATTGATGACGTGATTTCTGAGGGAAGATCATTGATAAAAATTAAAAATAACAAAGGGCCAATAACGCTCCCCTGAGGGACACCAGATGTCACCTCCGAGAGAGGGGAAGACATGTTATCAATTACAGTACACTGTTTGCGAAAACACAGGAAGTTCCTAATCCAAGAGACTGTAAGTGAATCTAAGTTCAGAGATGATACTTTAGCTATTAAACGACAATGTGCAACGCGGTCAAATGCCTTAGAAAAGTCGATGAATATGCTGTCTGTTGGTAAATTTTCATCCATATTGTTAAAGATCTCATGCGTGAATTCGATAAGCTGTGTATCACAGGAAAGTCCTTTGCGGAAGCCGTGCTGATTTTTAAAAAAGTATTGGTTTTGTTCTAAGTGTGATGCAACATGTGAAGAAATAATGTGCTCAAGTAGCTTACATGGGATGCTCGTTAAGGATATGGGACGATAATTACTGGGCAGGCATTTGTCCCCGGATTTGAAGACCGGAATGACCTTAGCGATTTTCCAGTCATATGGAATCTCGCCAGTTTGTAACGATTGCTGAAAGATGTGACCGAGAATGGTACTAGACGGAACAACGGTATGCTTTAAGATTTTAGAGTTTATGCCGTCGACACCTGAACATGTGGACGTCTTGAGATTTGTAATTAGGGAAGAGATACCTGCAGGATTAATCTCTATAGGATCCATAAAACGATAGTGAAATGTAGGTGGCAGAGGCATGTTAGTGTAATTTTCTTTCGTAAAAACTGAAGTGAAGTAATTATTAAACACCACTGGGCAAGATTCAGGAGAGACCGTAACACCGGCGCTGTTCAAAATCGTGATACGAGTGTTAGAGCGTGTGGGGGCGATTGATTTCCAGAATTTCTTAGGGTCGTTTTTTAAAAGTGACTGTAGGTCATGTGAAAAGAACTTGTGTTTCGCCTGACGCACAGCATGACAATAAACCTTATCAGAATCACGATGCTTCGCCCATGCTACCGAAGATTGCAATAACTTTGCCTTACTGAAAAGACGCTTCTTTTTATTTCGAAGGGTGCGAAGTGTACGGGTAAACCATGGTTTAGATGTATTTACGCGAATTGTTAAGCGAGGTATATGTTCATGCACCAGGCTCAACAATTTTTCTTTATAAAGGCACCAATTTTCGTTGACTGAGCGGTTGAAGAAAGAGGCCATAAATGAGTGAGAGAAGTCAACTAAAGTCTGATTTATGGATTGATAATCACCTCTTTTATAATCAAGTATTGGCCTTGGAGAGACATAAGGCTTGGATGCAGGTAAGCTAATAGATACCTGAATGAGACGGTGGTCACTGAGACCATCTAGATATAAGGTTGATGTAGCTTTTTCAGGAGCTGACGATAGAAGCAGGTCAAGAATGTTGTGTTGGCGCGTGGGTTGGTCAATTAATTGAACAAAAGAGAAGTCAAGGGTTAGATCGAGGAACTCTCTGGAATTGCGTGAGAGGGAAGTTAGATTGGACCAGTCAATTTCAGGGTAGTTGAAATCGCCCAAGAGGAAAACGTCAGCTTTAGGAAACTTAGAGCGCAAATTTGTCAAGTTGTCGTGCAAATCTGTAACAAAACTTTCCGAGCAATCTGGCGGCCTGTAACATACTCCGAAAATTGTTTTGGATGCATGTGATGAGGAGCACACCCAAACAATTTCCAACCGTGACGGAATGTCAATCACAAAAGATGTGATATGACTTTTTATGGCAATAAGTACCCCCCCACCAGCTCTACCTATCCTATCTTTCCTGAAAATATGGAAATCAGGTGAGTCAAGCAAAACTTCACTATCTGAGATATTAGGGTTTAGCCAAGTTTCCGTAAGCAGCAAGATATCGCAGTTGCTGTTTTCAAGATAAGAGCACAACTCAGTACGCTTTGAAATAATACTGCGTATGTTGGTGTATGATAAAGTGAAGTTCTTGTACTGAATGGGATCAGCATGTGGCAGGAAATTGTTTGCAAGTGTGTGCGTAGCCGACCTACGCGCGAGCTATTGCGATGCAGGTGTTATTTTGTCATTGATTGCGTCGTACACGTAAGTAACGTTATCGATTCGCAGTTTATCGACTGAAAGCTTGAAAGGCACTTTTTTAGCTTTTCCAAATTCTAACAACTTTTTCCTAGCAAACCGTGTTTGCGGAGCAAAATCCTCACGGATGGCAAAGAGCGTGCCCTTCAGTCTGTGGCCCATTTCCATGATGCTGTGCTTGTCTTTAAAGAAAGCGAACTTTGTGATGATCGGTCTGCACTTATCAGAGTTGTATCTTCCAAGCCTGTGGGCTCTTTCAACTTGCGAGGATTGAAGTGTTATGCCCAGGTGCTGCGAACATAATTGAATAACTTTCTGTTCGGATGAGAACCAGGACTCAGACGGTTCGTCAGGTAGGCCAAAGAAAAGCAGGTTAGAACGTCGTAACCTGTTCTCGGCATCTTCACATCGCGATTCAATAGCCTTTATTTTTTCGCATATGTTGACGCCGGAAGTTTGTGACAAGGAAGTCGATGAACCATCATTTTGCTTTAAAGCCATAACGTCCACCTCCACGGCATGCATCCGGGAGGATATCTGCTTTAGTTCGTCATCAACAGATGTCTGCCAAAGTTTCAGGGCGCGCAGATCATTCAGTATTTCTTCTTGTCTGGAATCTATCCTCTGGACAGTGGCCAGGACGGTAGTTAGAACTTCGTTTGTGTTAGGACCGGGATTAGATTCAACGTCACCGGATAGCAATAAAAGCAGGCTATTGGTATACATGCGAAACCAATTCTTACAGCGTTCAAACATAAGGAACAGTTCACTTGGGCACGACACCATAAGAAAGCAACGATTGCTGCTGCGGGGACAGCAAGAGCGGTCTAAATAACTAACCTGTAAGAGCAGACAGGGTAAGCGCTCCATTCCGGAACCGGTGTCGTGCCCCAAGCAAGCCTCTCCGGGAAAATGCTTATATGCGGTGCCTCCCCCGAAGATAGTGGCGTTGATTATCGTAGTCGATGACCATGGTTGCTGGTGTAGGAACTGATGATTATCCACTCCTGGCGGTAGCGTCGAATGCACTGGTATTTCCACGGAGCATGAAGTGACGCCGCACAGAAAGGCGGCATCAGGCAGCACGTCTGGAGTAGAAATCAGCAGGAAAGCCTGTAAGAGCAGACAGGGTAAGCGCTCCATTCCGGAACCGGTGTCGTGCCCCAAGCAAGCCTCTCCGGGAAAATGCTTATATGCGGTGCCTCCCCCGAAGATAGTGGCGTTGATTATCGTAGTCGATGACCATGGTTGCTGGTGTAGGAACTGATGATTATCCACTCCTGGCGGTAGCGTCGAATGCACTGGTATTTCCACGGAGCATGAAGTGACGCCGCACAGAAAGGCGGCATCAGGCAGCACGTCTGGAGTAGAAATCAGCAGGAAAGCCTGTAAGAGCAGACAGGGTAAGCGCTCCATTCCGGAACCGGTGTCGTGCCCCCGCAAGTTCCCGACTTGTACTGTTGAAAAACACTACATCTCACTAAGTGACATTGTTTAATGCGGTTTTACGACGGTTGATATGTCAACCTAACCTAACATTCGCACTTGTATCTAAAGACGCTCAATTACACTGTTTCGTTCACAATTACGATATTTGCTTGACCTCACAGTTTCTCACCAACTTATTACAGTACAGAACGCTGTATCTCGCTAAATGACATCGTTCTTTAAGGTTTCACGATACTTGCATGCGCTTTACCGAGAATGTCACAACATAGCAGTTTCGCACTTGTAACGGTACAACACGCAGTATTTGGCTTGTTCATGCCGTTTTGTGTGCTTTCACAACATTTTACCTATCGCAGTTTCGTACTCGCAATAAAACAACACTATCTCGTTAGATGACGTCGTTTTTGGTAGTTTCACGACGCTACCTAGCTTAAGCTAACCTAACCTAACCTAACCTTCGCACTTCTATCGTTAGAAAACGTTTTACTCACCACTTTACAATGTTTTCTACAAGATTACGACGGTTTCATGCGCTTTCACATTAGATATCGCAGTTCCCAACTTGTAAAGGTGAAAAACACAGCATCTCACTAAGTGAGATTGTTTAATGTGGTTTTAGCGCGGTTCGTATCTTAACCTAACCTAACCTAACCTAACCCAACCTAACCTAACATAACCTAACCTAACCTAACCTAACCTAACCTAACCAAACCTAACCTATCGTAACCTAACCTAACCTAACCTAACCTAACCTAACCTAACGACGTTTGCAAGCGCTTTCGCATTAGATATCGCAGTTCCCGACTTGTAATGGTGAAAAACACAGCATCTCACTAAGTGACATTGTTTAATGCGGTTTTAGCGCGGTTCATATCTTAACCTAACCTAACCTTACCTAACCCAACCTAACCTAACCTAACCTAACCAAACCTTACCTAACATCCCTAACCTGACCTAACCTAACCTAACCTAACCAAACCTAACATAACCTAACCTAACGTAACCTAACCTAACCTAACCTAACCTAACCTAACCTAACGACGTTTGCAAGCGCTTTCACATTAGATATCGCAGTTCCCGACTTGTAATGGTGAAAAACACTGCATCTCACTAAGTGACATTGTTTAATGCGGTTTTACGACGGTTCATATCTTAACCTAACCTAACATTCGCACTTGTATCTAAAAACGCTCTATTACACTGTTTTGTTCACAATTACGATATTTGCATTACCTCAAAGTTTTTCACCAACTTATTGCAGTACAGAACGCTGTATCTCGCTAAATGACATTGTTCTTTAAGGTTTCACGATGCTTGCATGCGCTTTAACGAGAATATCACAATATAGCAGTTTCGCACTTGTAACGGTAGAACACGCAGTATTTGGCTTGTTCATGCCGTTTTGTGTGCTTTCACAACATTTCACCTATCGCAGTTTAATACTCGCAATAAAACAACACTATCTCGTTAGATGACGTCGTTTTTGGTAGTTTCACGACGCTACCTAGCTTAAACTAACCCAACCTAACCTAACCTTCGCACTTCTATCGTTAGAAAACGTTTTACTCGCAACTTTACAATGTTTTCTACAAGATTACGACGGTTTCATGCGCTTTCACATTAGATATCGTAGTTCCCAACTTGTAATGTTGAAAAACACTACATCTCACCAAGTGACATTGTTTAATGCGGTTTTACGACGGTTGATATGTCAACCTAACCTAACATTCGCACTTTTATATAAAGACGCTCAATTACACTGTTTCGTTCACAATTACGATATTTGCTTGACCTCACAGTTTCTCACCAACTTATTACAGTACAGAACGCTGTAACTCGCTAAATGACATTGTTCTTTAAGGTTTCACGATACTTGCATGCGCTTTACCGAGAATGTCACAACATAGCAGTTTCGCACTTGTAACGGTAGAACACGCAGTATTTGGCTTGTTCATTCCGTTTTGTGTGCTTTCACAACATTTCACCTATCGCAGTTTAATACTCGCAATACAACAACACTATCTCGTTAGATGACGTCGTTTTTGGTAGTTTCACGACGCTACCTAGCTTAAGCTAACCTAACCTAACCTAACCTTCGCACTTCTATCGTTAGAAAACGTTTTACTCACCACTTTACAATGTTTTCTACAAGATTACGACGGTTTCATGCGCTTTCACATTAGATATCGCAGTTCCCAACTTGTAAAGGTGAAAAACACAGCATCTCACTAAGTGACATTGTTTAATGTGGTTTTAGCGCGGTTCATATCTTAACCTAACCTAACCTAACCTAACCCAACCTAACCTAACATAACCTAACCTAACCTAACCTAACCAAACCTAACCTATCGTAACCTAACCTAACCTAACCTAACCTAACCTAACGACGTTTGCAAGCGCTTTCGCATTAGATATCGCAGTTCCCGACTTGTAATGGTGAAAAACACAGCATCTCACTAAGTGACATTGTTTAATGCGGTTTTAGCGCGGTTCATATCTTAACCTAACCTAACCTTACCTAACCCAACCTAACCTAACCTAACCTAACCAAACCTTACCTAACATCCCTAACCTGACCTAACCTAACCTAACCTAACCAAACCTAACCTAACCTAACCTAACGTAACCTAACCTAACCTAACCTAACCTAACCTAACGACGTTTGCAAGCGCTTTCACATTAGATATCGCAGTTCCCGACTTGTAATGGTGAAAAACACTGCATCTCACTAAGTGACATTGTTTAATGCGGTTTTACGACGGTTCATATCTTAACCTAACCTAACATTCGCACTTGTATCTAAAAACGCTCTATTACACTGTTTTGTTCACAATTACGATATTTGCATAACCTCACAGTTTTTCACCAACTTATTGCAGTACAGAACGCTGTATCTCGCTAAATGACATTGTTCTTTAAGGTTTCACGATGCTTGCATGCGCTTTAACGAGAATATCACAATATAGCAGTTTCGCACTTGTAACGGTAGAACACGCAGTATTTGGCTTGTTCATGCCGTTTTGTGTGCTTTCACAACATTTCACCTATCGCAGTTTAATACTCGCAATAAAACAACACTATCTCGTTAGATGACGTCGTTTTTGGTAGTTTCACGACGCTACCTAGCTTAAACTAACCCAACCTAACCTAACCTTCGCACTTCTATCGTTAGAAAACATTTTACTCGCAACTTTACAATGTTTTCTACAAGATTACGACGGTTTCATGCGCTTTCACATTAGATATCGTAGTTCCCGACTTGTAATGTTGAAAAACACTACATCTCACCAAGTGACATTGTTTAATGCGGTTTTACGACGGTTGATATGTCAACCTAACCTAACATTCGCACTTTTATATAAAGACGCTCAATTACACTGTTTCGTTCACAATTACGATATTTGCTTGACCTCACAGTTTCTCACCAACTTATTACAGTACAGAACGCTGTATCTCGCTAAATGACATTGTTCTTTAAGGTTTCACGATACTTGCATGCGCTTTACCGAGAATGTCACAACATAGCAGTTTCGCACTTGTAACGGTACAACACGCAGTATTTGGCTTGTTCATGCCGTTTTGTGTGCTTTCACAACATTTTACCTATCGCAGTTTCGTACTCGCAATAAAACAACATTATCTCGTTAGATGACGTCGTTTTTGGTGGTTTCACGACGCTACCTAGCTTAAACTAACATAACTCAACCTAACATAACCTTCGCACTTCTATCGTTAGAAAACGTTTTACTCGTTACTTTACATTGCTTTCTACAACTTTACGACGGTTTCAAGCGCTTTCACATTAGATATCGCAGTTCCCGACTTGTAATGGTGAAAAACACTGCATCTCACTAAGTGACATTGTTTAATGCGGTTTTACGACGGTTCATATCTTGACCTAACCTAACATTCGTACTTGTATTGAAAAACGCTCAATTACACTGTTTCGTTCACAATTACGATATTTGCATAACCTCACAGTTTTTCACCAACTTATTGCAGTACAGAACGCTGTATCTAGCTAAATGACATTGTTCTTTAAGGTTTCACGATGCTTGCATGCGCTTTAACGAGAATATCACAATATAGCAGTTTCGCACTTGTAACGGTAGAACACGCAGTATTTGGCTTGTTCATGCCGTTTTGTGTGCTTTCACAACATTTCACCTATCGCAGTTTAATACTCGCAATAAAACAACAGTATCTCGTTAGATGACGTCGTTTTTGGTAGTTTCACGACGCTACCTAGCTTAAACTAACCCAACCTAACCTAACCTTCGCACTTCTATCGTTAGAAAACGTTTTACTCGCAACTTTACAATGTTTTCTACAAGATTACGACGGTTTCATGCGCTTTCACATTAGATATCGTAGTTCCCGACTTGTAATGTTGAAAAACACTACATCTCACTAAGTGACATTGTTTAATGCGGTTTTACGACGGTTGATATGTGAACCTAACCTAACATTCGCACTTGTATCTAAAGACGCTCAATTACACTGTTTCGTTCACAATTACGATATTTGCTTGACCTCACAGTTTCTCACCAACTTATTACAGTACAGAACGCTGTATCTCGCTAAATGACATCGTTCTTTAAGGTTTCACGATACTTGCATGCGCTTTACCGAGAATGTCACAACATAGCAGTTTCGCACTTGTAACGGTACAACACGCAGTATTTGGCTTGTTCATGCCGTTTTGTGTGCTTTCACAACATTTTACCTATCGCAGTTTCGTACTCGCAATAAAACACTATCTCGTTAAATGACGTCGTTTTTGGTGGTTTCACGACGCTACCTAGCTTAAACTAACATAACTCAACCTAACATAACCTTCGCACTTCTATCGTTAGAAAACGTTTTACTCGCTACTTTACATTGCTTTCTACAACATTACGACGGTTTCAAGCGCTTTCACATTAGATATCGCAGTTCTCAACTTGTAAAGGTGAAAAACACTGCATCTCACTAAGTGACATTGTTTAATGCGGTTTTAGCGCGGTTCATATCTTAACCTAACCTAACCTAACCTAACCAAACCTAAACTAACGTAACCTAACCTAACCTAACCTAACCTAACGACGTTTGCAAGCGCTTTCACATTAGATATCGCAGTTCCCGACTTGTGATGGTGAAAAACACTGCATCTCAATAAGTGACATTGTTTAATGCGGTTTTACGACGGTTCATACCTTAACCTAACCTAACCTAACCTAACCTAACCCAACCTAACCTAACATAACCTAACCTAACCTAACCTTACCAAACCTAACCTAACGTAACCTAACCTAACGACGTTTGCAAGCGCTTTCACATTAGATATCGCAGTTCCCGACTTGTAATGGTGAAAAACACTGCATCTCACTAAGTGACATTGTTTAATGCGGTTTTACGACGGTTCATATCTTAACCTAACATTCGTACTTGTATCTAAAAACGCTCTATTACACTGTTTTGTTCACAATTACGATATTTGCATAACCTCAAAGTTTTTCACCAACTTATTGCAGTACAGAACGCTGTATCTCGCTAAATGACATTGTTCTTTAAGGTTTCACGATGCTTGCATGCGCTTTAACGAGAATATCACAATATAGCAGTTTCGCACTTGTAACGGTAGAACACGCAGTATTTGGCTTGTTCATGCCGTTTTGTGTGCTTTCACAACATTTCACCTATCGCAGTTTAATACTCGCAATAAAACAACACTATCTCGTTAGATGACGTCGTTTTTGGTAGTTTCACGACGCTACCTAGCTTAAACTAACCCAACCTAACCTAACCTTCGCACTTCTATCGTTAGAAAACGTTTTACTCGCAACTTTACAATGTTTTCTACAAGATTACGACGGTTTCATGCGCTTTCACATTAGATATCGTAGTTCCCAACTTGTAATGTTGAAAAACACTACATCTCACCAAGTGACATTGTTTAATGCGGTTTTACGACGGTTGATATGTCAACCTAACCTAACATTCGCACTTTTATATAAAGACGCTCAATTACACTGTTTCGTTCACAATTACGATATTTGCTTGACCTCACAGTTTCTCACCAACTTATTACAGTACAGAACGCTGTAACTCGCTAAATGACATTGTTCTTTAAGGTTTCACGATACTTGCATGCGCTTTACCGAGAATGTCACAACATAGCAGTTTCGCACTTGTAACGGTAGAACACGCAGTATTTGGCTTGTTCATTCCGTTTTGTGTGCTTTCACAACATTTCACCTATCGCAGTTTAATACTCGCAATACAACAACACTATCTCGTTAGATGACGTCGTTTTTGGTAGTTTCACGACGCTACCTAGCTTAAGCTAACCTAACCTAACCTAACCTTCGCACTTCTATCGTTAGAAAACGTTTTACTCACCACTTTACAATGTTTTCTACAAGATTACGACGGTTTCATGCGCTTTCACATTAGATATCGCAGTTCCCAACTTGTAAAGGTGAAAAACACAGCATCTCACTAAGTGACATTGTTTAATGTGGTTTTAGCGCGGTTCATATCTTAACCTAACCTAACCTAACCTAACCCAACCTAACCTAACATAACCTAACCTAACCTAACCTAACCAAACCTAACCTATCGTAACCTAACCTAACCTAACCTAACCTAACCTAACCTAACGACGTTTGCAAGCGCTTTCGCATTAGATATCGCAGTTCCCGACTTGTAATGGTGAAAAGCACAGCATCTCACTAAGTGACATTGTTTAATGCGGTTTTAGCGCGGTTCATATCTTAACCTAACCTAACCTTACCTAACCCAACCTAACCTAACCTAACCTAACCAAACCTTACCTAACATCCCTAACCTGACCTAACCTAACCTAACCTAACCAAACCTAACCTAACCTAACCTAACGTAACCTAACCTAACCTAACCTAACCTAACCTAACGACGTTTGCAAGCGCTTTCACATTAGATATCGCAGTTCCCGACTTGTAATGGTGAAAAACACTGCATCTCACTAAGTGACATTGTTTAATGCGGTTTTACGACGGTTCATATCTTAACCTAACCTAACATTCGCACTTGTATCTAAAAACGCTCTATTACACTGTTTTGTTCACAATTACGATATTTGCATAACCTCACAGTTTTTCACCAACTTATTGCAGTACAGAACGCTGTATCTCGCTAAATGACATTGTTCTTTAAGGTTTCACGATGCTTGCATGCGCTTTAACGAGAATATCACAATATAGCAGTTTCGCACTTGTAACGGTAGAACACGCAGTATTTGGCTTGTTCATGCCGTTTTGTGTGCTTTCACAACATTTCACCTATCGCAGTTTAATACTCGCAATAAAACAACACTATCTCGTTAGATGACGTCGTTTTTGGTAGTTTCACGACGCTACCTAGCTTAAACTAACCCAACCTAACCTAACCTTCGCACTTCTATCGTTAGAAAACGTTTTACTCGCAACTTTACAATGTTTTCTACAAGATTACGACGGTTTCATGCGCTTTCACATTAGATATCGTAGTTCCCGACTTGTAATGTTGAAAAACACTACATCTCACTAAGTGACATTGTTTAATGCGGTTTTACGACGGTTGATATGTGAACCTAACCTAACATTCGCACTTGTATCTAAAGACGCTCAATTACACTGTTTCGTTCACAATTACGATATTTGCTTGACCTCACAGTTTCTCACCAACTTATTACAGTACAGAACGCTGTATCTCGCTAAATGACATCGTTCTTTAAGGTTTCACGATACTTGCATGCGCTTTACCGAGAATGTCACAACATAGCAGTTTCGCACTTGTAACGGTACAACACGCAGTATTTGGCTTGTTCATGCCGTTTTGTGTGCTTTCACAACATTTTACCTATCGCAGTTTCGTACTCGCAATAAAACACTATCTCGTTAAATGACGTCGTTTTTGGTGGTTTCACGACGCTACCTAGCTTAAACTAACATAACTCAACCTAACATAACCTTCGCACTTCTATCGTTAGAAAACGTTTTACTCGCTACTTTACATTGCTTTCTACAACATTACGACGGTTTCAAGCGCTTTCACATTAGATATCGCAGTTCTCAACTTGTAAAGGTGAAAAACACTGCATCTCACTAAGTGACATTGTTTAATGCGGTTTTAGCGCGGTTCATATCTTAACCTAACCTAACCTAACCTAACCAAACCTAAACTAACGTAACCTAACCTAACCTAACCTAACCTAACGACGTTTGCAAGCGCTTTCACATTAGATATCGCAGTTCCCGACTTGTGATGGTGAAAAACACTGCATCTCAATAAGTGACATTGTTTAATGCGGTTTTACGACGGTTCATACCTTAACCTAACCTAACCTAACCTAACCTAACCCAACCTAACCTAACATAACCTAACCTAACCTAACCTTACCAAACCTAACCTAACGTAACCTAACCTAACGACGTTTGCAAGCGCTTTCACATTAGATATCGCAGTTCCCGACTTGTAATGGTGAAAAACACTGCATCTCACTAAGTGACATTGTTTAATGCGGTTTTACGACGGTTCATATCTTAACCTAACATTCGTACTTGTATCTAAAAACGCTCTATTACACTGTTTTGTTCACAATTACGATATTTGCATAACCTCAAAGTTTTTCACCAACTTATTGCAGTACAGAACGCTGTATCTCGCTAAATGACATTGTTCTTTAAGGTTTCACGATGCTTGCATGCGCTTTAACGAGAATATCACAATATAGCAGTTTCGCACTTGTAACGGTAGAACACGCAGTATTTGGCTTGTTCATGCCGTTTTGTGTGCTTTCACAACATTTCACCTATCGCAGTTTAATACTCGCAATAAAACAACACTATCTCGTTAGATGACGTCGTTTTTGGTAGTTTCACGACGCTACCTAGCTTAAACTAACCCAACCTAACCTAACCTTCGCACTTCTATCGTTAGAAAACGTTTTACTCGCAACTTTACAATGTTTTCTACAAGATTACGACGGTTTCATGCGCTTTCACATTAGATATCGTAGTTCCCAACTTGTAATGTTGAAAAACACTACATCTCACCAAGTGACATTGTTTAATGCGGTTTTACGACGGTTGATATGTCAACCTAACCTAACATTCGCACTTTTATATAAAGACGCTCAATTACACTGTTTCGTTCACAATTACGATATTTGCTTGACCTCACAGTTTCTCACCAACTTATTACAGTACAGAACGCTGTAACTCGCTAAATGACATTGTTCTTTAAGGTTTCACGATACTTGCATGCGCTTTACCGAGAATGTCACAACATAGCAGTTTCGCACTTGTAACGGTAGAACACGCAGTATTTGGCTTGTTCATTCCGTTTTGTGTGCTTTCACAACATTTCACCTATCGCAGTTTAATACTCGCAATACAACAACACTATCTCGTTAGATGACGTCGTTTTTGGTAGTTTCACGACGCTACCTAGCTTAAGCTAACCTAACCTAACCTAACCTTCGCACTTCTATCGTTAGAAAACGTTTTACTCACCACTTTACAATGTTTTCTACAAGATTACGACGGTTTCATGCGCTTTCACATTAGATATCGCAGTTCCCAACTTGTAAAGGTGAAAAACACAGCATCTCACTAAGTGACATTGTTTAATGTGGTTTTAGCGCGGTTCATATCTTAACCTAACCTAACCTAACCTAACCCAACCTAACCTAACATAACCTAACCTAACCTAACCTAACCAAACCTAACCTATCGTAACCTAACCTAACCTAACCTAACCTAACCTAACCTAACGACGTTTGCAAGCGCTTTCGCATTAGATATCGCAGTTCCCGACTTGTAATGGTGAAAAACACAGCATCTCACTAAGTGACATTGTTTAATGCGGTTTTAGCGCGGTTCATATCTTAACCTAACCTAACCTTACCTAACCCAACCTAACCTAACCTAACCTAACCAAACCTTACCTAACATCCCTAACCTGACCTAACCTAACCTAACCTAACCAAACCTAACCTAACCTAACCTAACGTAACCTAACCTAACCTAACCTAACCTAACCTAACGACGTTTGCAAGCGCTTTCACATTAGATATCGCAGTTCCCGACTTGTAATGGTGAAAAACACTGCATCTCACTAAGTGACATTGTTTAATGCGGTTTTACGACGGTTCATATCTTAACCTAACCTAACATTCGCACTTGTATCTAAAAACGCTCTATTACACTGTTTTGTTCACAATTACGATATTTGCATAACCTCACAGTTTTTCACCAACTTATTGCAGTACAGAACGCTGTATCTCGCTAAATGACATTGTTCTTTAAGGTTTCACGATGCTTGCATGCGCTTTAACGAGAATATCACAATATAGCAGTTTCGCACTTGTAACGGTAGAACACGCAGTATTTGGCTTGTTCATGCCGTTTTGTGTGCTTTCACAACATTTCACCTATCGCAGTTTAATACTCGCAATAAAACAACACTATCTCGTTAGATGACGTCGTTTTTGGTAGTTTCACGACGCTACCTAGCTTAAACTAACCCAACCTAACCTAACCTTCGCACTTCTATCGTTAGAAAACATTTTACTCGCAACTTTACAATGTTTTCTACAAGATTACGACGGTTTCATGCGCTTTCACATTAGATATCGTAGTTCCCGACTTGTAATGTTGAAAAACACTACATCTCACCAAGTGACATTGTTTAATGCGGTTTTACGACGGTTGATATGTCAACCTAACCTAACATTCGCACTTTTATATAAAGACGCTCAATTACACTGTTTCGTTCACAATTACGATATTTGCTTGACCTCACAGTTTCTCACCAACTTATTACAGTACAGAACGCTGTATCTCGCTAAATGACATTGTTCTTTAAGGTTTCACGATACTTGCATGCGCTTTACCGAGAATGTCACAACATAGCAGTTTCGCACTTGTAACGGTACAACACGCAGTATTTGGCTTGTTCATGCCGTTTTGTGTGCTTTCACAACATTTTACCTATCGCAGTTTCGTACTCGCAATAAAACAACATTATCTCGTTAGATGACGTCGTTTTTGGTGGTTTCACGACGCTACCTAGCTTAAACTAACATAACTCAACCTAACATAACCTTCGCACTTCTATCGTTAGAAAACGTTTTACTCGTTACTTTACATTGCTTTCTACAACTTTACGACGGTTTCAAGCGCTTTCACATTAGATATCGCAGTTCCCGACTTGTAATGGTGAAAAACACTGCATCTCACTAAGTGACATTGTTTAATGCGGTTTTACGACGGTTCATATCTTGACCTAACCTAACATTCGTACTTGTATTGAAAAACGCTCAATTACACTGTTTCGTTCACAATTACGATATTTGCATAACCTCACAGTTTTTCACCAACTTATTGCAGTACAGAACGCTGTATCTAGCTAAATGACATTGTTCTTTAAGGTTTCACGATACTTGCATGCGCTTTAACGAGAATATCACAATATAGCAGTTTCGCACTTGTAACGGTAGAACACGCAGTATTTGGCTTGTTCATGCCGTTTTGTGTGCTTTCACAACATTTCACCTATCGCAGTTTAATACTCGCAATAAAACAACAGTATCTCGTTAGATGACGTCGTTTTTGGTAGTTTCACGACGCTACCTAGCTTAAACTAACCCAACCTAACCTAACCTTCGCACTTCTATCGTTAGAAAACGTTTTACTCGCAACTTTACAATGTTTTCTACAAGATTACGACGGTTTCATGCGCTTTCACATTAGATATCGTAGTTCCCGACTTGTAATGTTGAAAAACACTACATCTCACTAAGTGACATTGTTTAATGCGGTTTTACGACGGTTGATATGTGAACCTAACCTAACATTCGCACTTGTATCTAAAGACGCTCAATTACACTGTTTCGTTCACAATTACGATATTTGCTTGACCTCACAGTTTCTCACCAACTTATTACAGTACAGAACGCTGTATCTCGCTAAATGACATCGTTCTTTAAGGTTTCACGATACTTGCATGCGCTTTACCGAGAATGTCACAACATAGCAGTTTCGCACTTGTAACGGTACAACACGCAGTATTTGGCTTGTTCATGCCGTTTTGTGTGCTTTCACAACATTTTACCTATCGCAGTTTCGTACTCGCAATAAAACAACACTATCTCGTTAAATGACGTCGTTTTTGGTGGTTTCACGACGCTACCTAGCTTAAACTAACATAACTCAACCTAACATAACCTTCGCACTTCTATCGTTAGAAAACGTTTTACTCGCTACTTTACATTGCTTTCTACAACATTACGACGGTTTCAAGCGCTTTCACATTAGATATCGCAGTTCTCAACTTGTAAAGGTGAAAAACACTGCATCTCACTAAGTGACATTGTTTAATGCGGTTTTAGCGCGGTTCATATCTTAACCTAACCTAACCTAACCTAACCAAACCTAAACTAACGTAACCTAACCTAACCTAACCTAACCTAACGACGTTTGCAAGCGCTTTCACATTAGATATCGCAGTTCCCGACTTGTGATGGTGAAAAACACTGCATCTCAATAAGTGACATTGTTTAATGCGGTTTTACGACGGTTCATACCTTAACCTAACCTAACCTAACCTAACCTAACCCAACCTAACCTAACATAACCTAACCTAACCTAACCTTACCAAACCTAACCTAACGTAACCTAACCTAACGACGTTTGCAAGCGCTTTCACATTAGATATCGCAGTTCCCGACTTGTAATGGTGAAAAACACTGCATCTCACTAAGTGACATTGTTTAATGCGGTTTTACGACGGTTCATATCTTAACCTAACATTCGTACTTGTATTGAAAAACGCTCTATTACACTGTTTCGTTCACAATTACGATATTTGCATAACCTCACAGTTTTTCACCAACTTATTGCAGTACAGAACGCTGTATCTCGCTAAATGACATTGTTCTTTAGGGTTTCACGATGGTTGCATGCGCTTTAACGAGAATATCACAATATAGCAGTTTCGCACTTGTAACGGTAGAACACGCAGTATTTGGCTTGTTTATGCCGTTTTGTGTGCTTTCACAACATTTCACCTATCGCAGTTTAATACTCGCAATAAAACAACACTATCTCTTTAGATGACGTCGTTTTTGGTAGTTTCACGACGCTACCTAGCCTAAACTAACCTAACCTAACCTAACCTTCGCACTTCTATCGTTAGAAAACGTTTTACTCGCAACTTTACAATGTTTTCTACGAGATTACGACGGTTTCATGGGCTTTCACATTAGATATCGTAGTTCCCGACTTGTACTGTTGAAAAACACTACATCTCACTAAGTGACATTGTTTAATGCGGTTTTACGACGGTTGATATGTCAACCTAACCTAACATTCGCACTTGTATTGAAAAACGCTCTATTACACTGTTTTGTTCACAATTACGATATTTGCATAACCTCACAGTTTTTCACCAACTTATTGCAGTACAGAACGCTGTATCTCGCTAAATGACATCGTTCTTTAAGGTTTCACGATGCTTGCATGCGCTTTAACGAGAATATCACAACATAGCAGTTTCGCACTTGTAACGGTACAACACGCAGTATTCGGCTTGTTCATGCCGTTTTGTGTGCTTTCACAACATTTTACCTATCGCAGTTTCGTACTCGCAATAAAACAACACTATCTCGTTAAATGACGTCGTTTTTGGTGGTTTCACGACGCTACCTAGCTTAAACTAACATAACTCAACCTAACATAACCTTCGCACTTCTATCGTTAGAAAACGTTTTACTCGCTACTTTACATTGCTTTCTACAACATTACGACGGTTTCAAGCGCTTTCACAGTAGATATCGCAGTTCTCAACTTGTAAAGGTGAAAAACACTGCATCTCACTAAGTGACATTGTTTAATGCGGTTTTAGCGCGGTTCATATCTTAACCTAACCTAACCTAACCCAACCTAACCTAACATAACCTAACCTAACCTAACGTAACCTAACCTAACCTAACCTAACCTAACGACGTTTGCAGGCGCTTTCACATTAGATATCGCAGTTCCCCACTTTTAATGGTGAAAAACACTGCATCTCACTAATTGACATTGTTTTTTGCGGTTTTACGACGGTTCATATCTTAACCTAACCTAACATCCGCCCTTGTATCTAAAAACGCTCTATTACACATTACGATATTTGCATAACCTCACAGTTTTTCACCAACATATTGCAGTACAGAACGCTGTATCTCGCTAAATGACATTGTTCTTTAAGGTTTCACGCTTGCATGCGCTTTAACGAGAATATCACAATATAGCAGTTTCGCACTTGTAACGGTAGAACACGCAGTATTTGGCTTGTTCATGCCGTTTTGTGTGCTTTCACAACATTTCACCTATCGCAGTTTAATACTCGCAATAAAACAACACTATCTCGTTAGATGACGTCGTTTTTGGTAGTTTCACGACGCTACCTAGCTTAAACTAACCCAACCTAACCTAACCTTCGCACTTCTATCGTTAGAAAACGTTTTACTCGCAACTTTACAATGTTTTCTACAAGAATACGACGGTTTCATGCGCTTTCACATTAGATATCGTAGTTCCCGACTTGTAATGTTGAAAAACACTACATCTCACTAAGTGACATTGTTTAATGCGGTTTTACGACGGTTGATATGTCAACCTAACCTAACATTCGCACTTGTATATAAAGACGCTCAATTACACTGTTTCGTTCACAATTACGATATTTGCTTGACCTCACAGTTTCGCACCAACTTATTACAGTACAGAACGCTGTATCTCGCTAAATGACATCGTTCTTTAAGGTTTCACGATACTTGCATGCGCTTTACCGAGAATGTCACAACATAGCAGTTTCGCACTTGTAACGGTACAACACGCAGTATTTGGCTTGTTCATGCCGTTTTGTGTGCTTTCACAACATTTTACCTATCGCAGTTTCGTACTCGCAATAAAACAACATTATCTCGTTAGATGACGTCGTTTTTGGTGGTTTCACGACGCTACCTAGCTTAAAATAACATAACTCAACCTAACATAACCTTCGCACTTCTATCGTTAGAAAACGTTTTACTCGTTACTTTACATTGCTTTCTACAACTTTACGACGGTTTCAAGCGCTTTCACATTAGATATCGCAGTTCCCAACTTGTAAAGGTGAAAAACACTGCATCTCACTAAGTGACATTGTTTAATGCGGTTTTAGCGCGGTTCATATCTTAACCTAACCTAACCTAACCCAACCTAACCTAACATAACCTAACCTAACCTAACCAAACCTAACCTAACGTAACCTAACCTAACCTAACCTAACCTAACCTAACGACGTTTGCAAGCGCTTTCACATTAGATATCGCAGTTCCCCACTTTTAATGGTGAAAAACACTGCATCTCACTAATTGACATTGTTTAATGCGGTTTTACGACGGTTCATATCTTAACCTAACCTAACATTCGCACTTGTATCTAAAAACGCTCTATTACACTGTTTTGTTCACAATTACGATATTTGCATAACCTCACAGTTTTTCACCAACTTATTGCAGTACAGAACGCTGTATCTCGCTAAATGACATTGTTCTTTAAGGTTTCACGATGCTTGCATGCGCTTTAACGAGACTATCACAATATAGCAGTTTCGCACTTGTAACGGTAGAACACGCAGTATTTGGCTTGTTCATGCCGTTTTGTGTGCTTTCACAACATTTCACCTATCGCAGTTTAATACTCGCAATAAAACAACACTATCTCGTTAGATGACGTCGTTTTTGGTAGTTTCACGACGCTACCCAGCTTAAACTAACCCAACCTAACCTAACCTTCGCACTTCTATCGTTAGAAAACGTTTTACTCGAAACTTTACAATGTTTTCTACAAGATTACGACGGTTTCATGCGCTTTCACATTAGATATCGTAGTTCCCGACTTGTAATGTTGAAAAACACTACATCTCACCAAGTGACATTGTTTAATGCGGTTTTACGACGGTTGATATGTCAACCTAACCTAACATTCGCACTTGTATATAAAGACGCTCAATTACACTGTTTCGTTCACAATTACGATATTTGCTTGACCTCACAGTTTCTCACCAACTTATTACAGTACAGAACGCTGTATCTCGCTTAATGACATTGTTCTTTAAGGTTTCACGATACTTGCATGCGCTTTACCGAGAATGTCACAACATAGCAGTTTCGCACTTGTAACGGTACAACACGCAGTATTTGGCTTGTTCATGCCGTTTTGTGTGCTTTCACAACATTTTACCTATCGCAGTTTCGTACTCGCAATAAAACAACATTATCTCGTTAGATGACGTCGTTTTTGGTGGTTTCACGACGCTACCTAGCTTAAACTAACATAACTCAACCTAACATAACCTTCGCACTTCTATCGTTAGAAAACGTTTTACTCGTTACTTTACATTGCTTTCTACAACTTTACGACGGTTTCAAGCGCTTTCACATTAGATATCGCAGTTCCCGACTTGTAATGGTGAAAAACACTGCATCTCACTAAGTGACATTGTTTAATGCGGTTTTACGACGGTTCATATCTTGACCTAACCTAACATTCGTACTTGTATTGAAAAACGCTCAATTACACTGTTTCGTTCACAATTACGATATTTGCATAACCTCACAGTTTTTCACCAACTTATTGCAGTACAGAACGCTGTATCTAGCTAAATGACATTGTTCTTTAAGGTTTCACGATGCTTGCATGCGCTTTAACGAGAATATCACAATATAGCAGTTTCGCACTTGTAACGGTACAACACGCAGTATTTGGCTTGTTCATGCCGTTTTGTGTGCTTTCACAACATTTCACCTATCGCAGTTTAATACTCGCAATAAAACAACAGTATCTCGTTAGATGACGTCGTTTTTGGTAGTTTCACGACGCTACCTAGCTTAAACTAACCCAACCTAACCTAACCTTCGCACTTCTATCGTTAGAAAACGTTTTACTCGCAACTTTACAATGTTTTCTACAAGATTACGACGGTTTCATGCGCTTTCACATTAGATATCGTAGTTCCCGACTTGTAATGTTGAAAAACACTACATCTCACTAAGTGACATTGTTTAATGCGGTTTTACGACGGTTGATATGTGAACCTAACCTAACATTCGCACTTGTATCTAAAGACGCTCAATTACACTGTTTCGTTCACAATTACGATATTTGCTTGACCTCACAGTTTCTCACCAACTTATTACAGTACAGAACGCTGTATCTCGCTAAATGACATCGTTCTTTAAGGTTTCACGATACTTGCATGCGCTTTACCGAGAATGTCACAACATAGCAGTTTCGCACTTGTAACGGTACAACACGCAGTATTTGGCTTGTTCATGCCGTTTTGTGTGCTTTCACAACATTTTACCTATCGCAGTTTCGTACTCGCAATAAAACACTATCTCGTTAAATGACGTCGTTTTTGGTGGTTTCACGACGCTACCTAGCTTAAACTAACATAACTCAACCTAACATAACCTTCGCACTTCTATCGTTAGAAAACGTTTTACTCGCTACTTTACATTGCTTTCTACAACATTACGACGGTTTCAAGCGCTTTCACATTAGATATCGCAGTTCTCAACTTGTAAAGGTGAAAAACACTGCATCTCACTAAGTGACATTGTTTAATGCGGTTTTAGCGCGGTTCATATCTTAACCTAACCTAACCTAACCTAACCTAACCCAACCTAACCTAACCTAACCTAACCTAACCTAACCTAACCAAACCTAACCTAACGTAACCTAACCTAACCTAACGACGTTTGCAAGCGCTTTCACATTAGATATCGCAGTTCCCGACTTGTAATGGTGAAAAACACTGCATCTCACTAAGTGACATTGTTTAATGCGGTTTTAGCGCGGTTCATATCTTAACCTAACCTAACATCCGCCCTTGTATCTAAAAACGCTCTATTACACTGTTTTGTTCACAATTACGATATTTGCATAACCTCACAGTTTTTCACCAACATATTGCAGTACAGAACGCTGTATCTCGCTAAATGACATTGTTCTTTAAGGTTTCACGCTTGCATGCGCTTTAACGAGAATATCACAATATAGGAGTTTCGCACTTGTAACGGTAGAACACGCAGTATTTGGCTTGTTCATGCCGTTTTGTGTGCTTTCACAACATTTCACCTATCGCAGTTTAATACTCGCAATAAAACAACACTATCTCGTTAGATGACGTCGTTTTTGGTAGTTTCACGACGCTACCTAGCTTAAACTAACCCAACCTAACCTAACCTTCGCACTTCTATCGTTAGAAAACGTTTTACTCGCAACTTTACAATGTTTTCTACAAGATTACGACGGTTTCATGCGCTTTCACATTAGATATCGTAGTTCCCGACTTGTAATGTTGAAAAACACTACATCTCACTAAGTGACATTGTTTAATGCGGTTTTACGACGGTTGGTATGTCAACCTAACCTAACATTCGCACTTGTATATAAAGACGCTCAATTACACTGTTTCGTTCACAATTACGATATTTGCTTGACCTCACAGTTTCGCACCAACTTATTACAGTACAGAACGCTGTATCTCGCTAAATGACATCGTTCTTTAAGGTTTCACGATACTTGCATGCGCTTTACCGAGAATGTCACAACATAGCAGTTTCGCACTTGTAACGGTACAACACGCAGTATTTGGCTTGTTCATGCCGTTTTGTGTGCTTTCACAACATTTTACCTATCGCAGTTTCGTACTCGCAATAAAACAACATTATCTCGTTAGATGACGTCGTTTTTGGTGGTTTCACGACGCTACCTAGCTTAAAATAACATAACTCAACCTAACATAACCTTCGCACTTCTATCGTTAGAAAACGTTTTACTCGTTACTTTACATTGCTTTCTACAACTTTACGACGGTTTCAAGCGCTTTCACATTAGATATCGCAGTTCCCAACTTGTAAAGGTGAAAAACACTGCATCTCACTAAGTGACATTGTTTAATGCGGTTTTACGACGGTTCATACCTTAACCTAACGTAACCTAACCTAACCTAACCCAACCTAACCTAACATAACCTAACCTAACCTAACCTAACCAAACCTAACCTAACGTAACCTAACCTAACCTAACCTAGCCTAACGACGTTTGCAAGCGCTTTCACATTAGATATCGTAGTTCCCGACTTGTAATGTTGAAAAACACTACATCTCACTAAGTGCCATTGTTTAATGCGGTTTTACGACGGTTGATATGTGAACCTAACCTAACATTCGCACTTGTATCTAAAGACGCTCAATTACACTGTTTCGTTCACAATTATGATATTTGCTTGACCTCACAGTTTCTCACCAACTTATTACAGTACAGAACGCTGTATCTCGCTAAATGACATCGTTCTTTAAGGTTTCACGATACTTGCATGCGCTTTACCGAGAATGTCACAACATAGCAGTTTCGCACTTGTAACGGTACAACACGCAGTATTTGGCTTGTTCATGCCGTTTTGTGTGCTTTCACAACATTTTACCTATCGCAGTTTCGTACTCGCAATAAAACACTATCTCGTTAAATGACGTCGTTTTTGGTGGTTTCACGACGCTACCTAGCTTAAACTAACATAACTCAACCTAACATAACCTTCGCACTTCTATCGTTAGAAAACGTTTTACTCGCTACTTTACATTGCTTTCTACAACATTACGACGGTTTCAAGCGCTTTCACATTAGATATCGCAGTTCTCAACTTGTAAAGGTGAAAAACACTGCATCTCACTAAGTGACATTGTTTAATGCGGTTTTAGCGCGGTTCATATCTTAACCTAACCTAACCTAACCTAACCTAACCCAACCTAACCTAACATAACCTAACCTAACCTAACCTAACCTAACCAAACCTAACCTAACGTAACCTAACCTAACCTAACCTAACCTAACCTAACCTAACGACGTTTGCAAGCGCTTTCACATTAGATATCGCAGTTCCCGACTTGTGATGGTGAAAAACACTGCATCTCAATAAGTGACATTGTTTAATGCGGTTTTACGACGGTTCATACCTTAACCTAACCTAACCTAACCTAACCTAACCCAACCTAACCTAACATAACCTAACCTAACCTAACCTTACCAAACCTAACCTAACGTAACCTAACCTAACGACGTTTGCAAGCGCTTTCACATTAGATATCGCAGTTCCCGACTTGTAATGGTGAAAAACACTGCATCTCACTAAGTGACATTGTTTAATGCGGTTTTACGACGGTTCATATCTTAACCTAACCTAACATTCGTACTTGTATTGAAAAACGCTCTATGCCCCGCCGCGGTGGTCTAGTGGCTAAGGTACTCGGCTGCTGACCCGCAGGTCGCGGGTTCAAATCCCGGCTGCGGCGGCTGCATTTCCGATGGAGGCGGAAATGTCGAGGCCCGTGTGCTCAGATTTGGGTGCACGTTAAAGAACCCCAGGTGGTCAAAATTTCCGGAGCCCTCCACTACGGCGTCTCTCATAATCATATGGTGGTTTTGGGACGTTAAACCCCACAAATCAATCAAAAACGCTCTATTACACTGTTTCGTTCACAATTACGATATTTGCATAACCTCACAGTTTTTCACCAACTTATTGCAGTACAGAACGCTGTATCTCGCTAAATGACATTGTTCTTTAGGGTTTCACGATGGTTGCATGCGCTTTAACGAGAATATCACAATATAGCAGTTTCGCACTTGTAACGGTAGAACACGCAGTATTTGGCTTGTTCATGCCGTTTTGTGTGCTTTCACAACATTTCACCTATCGCAGTTTAATACTCGCAATAAAACAACACTATCTCGTTAGATGACGTCGTTTTTGGTAGTTTCACGACGCTACCTAGCTTAAACTAACCCAACCTAACCTAACCTTCGCACTTCTATCGTTAGAAAACGTTTTATTCGCAACTTCACAATGTTTTCTACAAGATTACGACGGTTTCATGCGCTTTCACATTAGATATCGTAGTTCCCGACTTGTAATGTTGAAAAACACTACATCTCACTAAGTGACATTGTTTAATGCGGTTTTACGACGGTTGATATGTCAACCTAACCTAACATTCGCACTTGTATCTAAAGACGCTCAATTACACTGTTTCGTTCACAATTACGATATTTGCTTGACCTCACAGTTCCTCACCATCTTATTACAGTACAGAACGCTGTATCTCGCTAAATGACATCGTTCTTTAAGGTTTCACGATACTTGCATGCGCTTTACCGAGAATGTCACAACATAGCAGTTTCGCACTTGTAACGGTACAACACCCAGTATTTGGCTTGTTCATGCCGTTTTGTGTGCTTTCACAACATTTTACCTATCGCAGTTTCGTACTCGCAATAAAACAACATTATCTCGTTAGATGACGTCGTTTTTGGTGGTTTCACGACGCTACCTAGCTTAAACTAACATAACTCAACCTAACATAACCTTCGCACTTCTGTCGTTAGAAAACGTTTTACTCGCTACTTTACATTGCTTTCTACAACTTTACGACGGTTTCAAGCGCTTTCACATTAGATATCACAGTTCCCAACTTGTAAAGGTGAAAAACACTGCATCTCACTAAGTGACATTGTTTAATGCGGTTTTACGACGGTTCATACCTTAACCTAACGTAACCTAACCTAACCTAACCCAACCCAACCCAACCTAACCTAACCTAACCTAACCTAAACTAACCTAACCCAACCTAACCTAACCTAACCTAACCTAACCCAACCTAACCCAACCCAACCCAACCTAACCTAACCTTAGCTAACCTAACCTAACCTAACCAAACCTAACCTAACCTAACTTAACCTAACCTAACGTAACCTAACCTAACCTAACCTATTCTAACGTAACCTAACCTTACCTGACCTAACCTAACCTAACCTAACCTAACGACGTTTGCAAGCGCTTTGACATTAGATATCGCAGTTCCCGACTTGTAATGGTGAAAAACACTGCATCTCACTAAGTGACATTGTTTAATGCGGTTTTACGACGGTTCATATCTTAACCTAACCTAACATTCGTACTTGTATTGAAAAACGCTCTATTACACTGTTTCGTTCACAATTACGATATTTGCATAACCTCACAGTTTTTCACCAACTTATTGCAGTACAGAACGCTGTATCTCGCTAAAGGACATCGTTCTTTAAGGTTTCACGATGCTTGCATGCGCTTTAACAAGAATATCACATTATAGCAGTTTCGCACTTGTAACGGTACAACACGCAGTATCTGGCTTGTTCAAGCCGTTTTGTGTACCTTCACAACATTTCACCTATTGCAGTTACGTACATGCAATAAAACAACACTATCTCGTTAGATGACGTCCTTTTTGGTGGTCTCACGACGCTACGTAGCTTAAACTAACATAACTCAACCTAACATAACCTTCGCACTTCTATCGTTAGAAAACGTTTTACTCGCTACTTTACATTGCTTTCTACAACATTACGACGGTTTCATGCGCTTTCACATTAGATATCGTAATTCCCGACTTGTAATGTTGAAAAACACTACATCTCACTAAGTGACATTGTTTAATGCTGTTTTACGACGGTTGATATCTCAACCTAACCTAACATTTGCACTTGTATCTAAATACGCTCAATTACACTGTTTCGTTCACAATTACGATATTTGCTTGACCTCACAGTTTCTCACCAACTTATTACAGTACAGAACGCTGTATCTCGCTAAATGACATCGTTCTTTAAGGTTTCACGATACTTGCATGCGCTTTAACGAGAATATCACAATAAAGCAGTTTCGCACTTGTAACGGTACAACACGCAGTATCTGGCTTGTTCAAGCCGTTTTGTGTACTTTCACAACATTTCACCTATTGCAGTTTCGTACATGCAATAAAACAACACTATCTCGTTAGATGACGTCCTTTTTGGTGGTCTCACGACGCTACGTAGCTTAAACTAACATAACTCAACCTAACATAACCTTCGCACTTCTATCGTTAGAAAACGTTTTACTCGCTACTTTATATTGCTTTCTACAACATTACGACGGTTTCAAGCGCTTTCACATTAGATATCACAGTTCCCAACTTGTAAAGGTGAAAAACACTGCATCTCACTAAGTGACATTGTTTAATGCGGTTTTACGACGGTTCATACCTTAACCTAACGTAACCTAACCTAACCTAACCTAACCTTACCTAACCTAACCTAACCTAACCCAACCCAATCCAACCTAACCTAACCTAACCTAACCTAAACTAACCTAACCCAACCTAACCTAACCTAACCTAACCCAACCTAACCCAACCCAACCCAACCTAACCTAACCTAAGCTAACCTAACCTAACCTAACCAAACCTAACCTAACGTAACCTAACCTAACCTAACCTATTCTAACGTAACCTAACCTTACCTGACCTAACCCATCCTAACGTAACCTAACCTAACCTAACATAACCTAACGTAACCTAACCTAACCTAACCTAACCTAACGTAACATAACCTAACCTAACCCAACCTAACCCAACCCAACCCAACAACACCCAACCCAACCTAACCTAACCTAACCTAACCTTACCTAACCTAACCAAATTATCCTTACCTAACCTAACCTAACGTAACCTAACCTAACCTAACGTAACCTAACCTAACCTAACCTAACCTAACCCAACTCAACCCAACCTAATCTAACCTAACCTAACCTAACCTAACCTAACCAAACCTAACCTAACCTAACCTAACCTAACGACGGTTGCAAGCGCTTTCACATTAGATATCGCAGTTCCCCACTTTTAATGATGAAAAACACTGCATCTCACTAACTGACATTGTTTAATGCGGTTTTACGACGGTTCATATCTTAACCTAACCTAACATTCGCACTTGTATTGAAAAACGCTCTATTACACTGTTTCGTTCACAATTACGATATTTGCATAACCTCACAGTTTTCACCAACTTATTGCAGTACAGAACGCTGTATCTCGCTAAATGACATTGTTCTTTAAGGTTTCACGATGCTTGCATGCGCTTTAACGAGAATATCACAATATAGCAGTTTCTCACTTGTAACGGTAGAACACGCAGTATTTGGCTTGTTCATGCCGTTTTGTGTGCTTGCACAACATTTCACCTATCGCAGTTTAATACTCGCAATAAAACAACACTATCTCGTTAGATGACGTCGTTTTTGGTAGTTTCACGACGCTACCTAGCTTAAACTAACCCAACCTAACCTAACCTTCGCACTTCTATCGTTAGAAAACGTTTTACTCGCAACTTTACAATGTTTTCTACAAGATTACGACGGTTTCATGCGCTTTCACATTAGATATCGTAGTTCCCGACTTGTAATGTTGAAAAACACTACATCTCACTAAGTGACATTGTTTAATGCGGTTTTACGACGGTTGATATGTGAACCTAACCTAACATTCGCACTTGTATCTAAAGACGCTCTATTACACTGTTTTATTCACAATTACGATATTTGCATAACCTCACAGTTTTTCACAAACTTATTGCAGTACAGAACGCTGTATCTCGCTAAATGACATCGTTCTTTAAGGTTTCACGATGCTTGCATGCGCTTTAACGAGAATATCACAACATAGCAGTTTCGCACTTGTAACGGTACAACACGCAGTATTTGGCTTGTTCATGCCGTTTTGTGTGCTTTCACAACATTTTACCTATCGCAGTTTCGTACTCGCAATAAAACAACACTAGCTCGTTAAATGACGTCGTTTTTGGTGGTTTCACCACGCTACCTAGCTTAAACTAACATAACTCAACCTAACATAACCTTCGCACTTCTATCGTTAGAAAACATTTTACTCGCTACTTTACATTGCTTTCTACAACATTACGACGGTTTCAAGCGCTTTCACTTTAGATATCGCAGTTCTCAACTTGTAAAGGTGAAAAACACTGCATCTCACTAAGTGACATTGTTTAATGCGGTTTTAGCGCGGTTCATATCTTAACCTAACCTAACCCAACCCAACCTAACCTAACATAACCTAATGGCATGATTTGGCCGCAAAAGAGACACACACAAGAAAAGGAACACTCAAACGACAAGCACAGGCGGTACATCGGGATTACCGGGCGCTGCATCAATGAACGAGTTAGGGAGCACGAATTAAATTTAATGAACGATGGCTTGGCGCATTTGCCTATGCACTGTAAAGCCTGTGGGTGTGTACCACGTTTTAATGAGTTTAAGATTCTGGGTAGAAGCAGGTACAAAACTGCGCGTGAGCTGATGGAAGCCTATTACATTAAAAAGAAAGGTGAAAGGTGTATCAGCGAACCGTCGGTGACGTTGTATGCTTCGGAGACAAGATTGTTTGATTGTTGGATAGCGTAAGGCTGTATGAAGACTGCGCATGTCTATATTTTCGTACTTAAGTCTGGGTCTGCACCTAGTCTGCTTTAGTTGGAAGTGCCGCCTGTGCTTGTCGTTTGAGTGTTCCTTTTCTTGTGTGTGTCTCTTTTGCGGCCAAATCATGCCATTAAGTAAATACCAACTAGGCCAACAATCAGTATTATTATAACATAACCTAACCTAACCTAACCTAACCAAACCTAACCTAACGTAACCTAACCTAACCTAACCTAACCTAACGACGTTTGCAAGCGCTTTCACATTAGATATCGCAGTTCCCCACTTTTAATGGTGAAAAACACTGCATCTCACTAATTGACATTGTTTAATGCGGTTTTACGACGGTTCATATCTTAACCTAACCTAACATTCGCACTTGTATCTAAAAACGCTCTATTACACTGTTTTGTTCACAATTACGATATTTGCATAACCTCACAGTTTTTCACCAACCTATTGCAGTACAGAACGCTGTATCTCGCTAAATGACATCGTTCTTCAAGGTTTCACGATGCTTGCATGCGCTTTAACGAGAATATCACAATATAGCAGTTTCGCACTTGTAACGGTAGAACACGCAGTATTTGGCTTGTTCATGCCGTTTTGTGTGCTTTCACAACATTTCACCTATTGAAGTTTAATACTCGCAATAAAACAACACTAACTCTTTAGATGACGTCGTTTTTGGTAGTTTCACGACGCTACCTAGCCTAAACTAACCTAACCTAACCTAACCTAACCTTCGCACTTCTATCGTTAGAAAACGTTTTACTCGCTACTTTACATTGCTTTCTACAACATTACGACGGTTTCATGCGCTTTCACATTAGATATCGTAGTTCCCGACTTGTAATGTTGAAAAACACTACATCTCACTAAGTGACATTGTTTAATGCGGTTTTACGACGGTTGATATCTCAACCTAACCTAACATTCGCACTTGTATCTAAATACGCTCAATTACACTGTTTCGTTCACAATTACGATATTTGCTTGACCTCACAGTTTCTCACCAACTTATTACAGTACAGAACGCTGTATCTCGCTAAATGACATAGTTCTTTAAGGTTTCACGATACTTGCATGCGCTTTAACGAGAATATCACAATAAAGCAGTTTCGCACTTGTAACGGTACAACACGCAGTATCTGGCTTGTTCAAGCCGTTTTGTGTACTTTCACAACATTTCACCTATTGCAGTTTCGTACATGCAATAAAACAACACTATCTCGTTAGATGACGTCCTTTTTGGTGGTCTCACGACGCTACGTAGCTTAAACTAACATAACTCAACCTAACATAACCTTCGCACTTCTATCGTTAGAAAACGTTTTACTCGCTACTTTACATTGCTTTCTACAACATTACGACGGTTTCAAGCGCTTTCACATTAGATATCGCAGTTCTCAACTTGTAAAGGTGAAAAACACTGCATCTCACTAAGTGACATTGTTTAATGCGGTTTTAGCGCGGTTCATATCTTAACCTAACCTAACCTAACCTAACCTAACCCAACCTAACCTAACATAACCTAACCTAACCTAACCTAACCAAACCTAACCTAACGTAACCTAACCTAACCTAACCTAACCTAACCTAACGACGTTTGCAAGCGCTTTCACATTAGATATCGCAGTTCCCGACTTGTAATGGTGAAAAACACTGCATCTCACTAAGTGACATTGTTTATAGCGGTTTTACGACGGTTCATATCTTAACCTAACCTAACATTCGTACTTGTATTGAAAAACGCTCTATTACACTGTTTCGTTCACAATTACGATATTTGCATAACCTCACAGTTTTTCACCAACTTATTGCAGTACAGAACGCTGTATCTCGCTAAATGACATTGTTCTTTAGGGTTTCACGATGGTTGCATGCGCTTTAACGAGAATATCACAATATAGCAGTTTCGCACTTGTAACGGTAGAACACGCAGTATTTGGCTTGTTCATGCCGTTTTGTGTGCTTTCACAACATTTCACCTATCGCAGTTTAATACTCGCAATAAAACAACACTATCTCGTTAGATGACGTCGTTTTTGGTAGTTTCACGACGCTACCTAGCTTAAACTAACCCAACCTAACCTAACCTTCGCACTTCTATCGTTAGAAAACGTTTTATTCGCAACTTCACAATGTTTTCTACAAGATTACGACGGTTTCATGCGCTTTCACATTAGATATCGTAGTTCCCGACTTGTAATGTTGAAAAACACTACATCTCACTAAGTGACATTGTTTAATGCGGTTTTACGACGGTTGATATGTCAACCTAACCTAACATTCGCACTTGTATCTAAAGACGCTCAATTACACTGTTTCGTTCACAATTACGATATTTGCTTGACCTCACAGTTCCTCACCATCTTATTACAGTACAGAACGCTGTATCTCGCTAAATGACATCGTTCTTTAAGGTTTCACGATACTTGCATGCGCTTTACCGAGAATGTCACAACATAGCAGTTTCGCACTTGTAACGGTACAACACCCAGTATTTGGCTTGTTCATGCCGTTTTGTGTGCTTTCACAACATTTTACCTATCGCAGTTTCGTACTCGCAATAAAACAACATTATCTCGTTAGATGACGTCGTTTTTGGTGGTTTCACGACGCTACCTAGCTTAAACTAACATAACTCAACCTAACATAACCTTCGCACTTCTGTCGTTAGAAAACGTTTTACTCGCTACTTTACATTGCTTTCTACAACTTTACGACGGTTTCAAGCGCTTTCACATTAGATATCACAGTTCCCAACTTGTAAAGGTGAAAAACACTGCATCTCACTAAGTGACATTGTTTAATGCGGTTTTACGACGGTTCATACCTTAACCTAACGTAACCTAACCTAACCTAACCCAACCCAACCCAACTTAACCTAACCTAACCTAACCTAAACTAACCTAACCCAACCTAACCTAACCTAACCCAACCTAACCCAACCTAACCCAACCCAACCCAACCTAACCTAACCTTAGCTAACCTAACCTAACTTAACCTAACCTAACGTAACCTAACCTAACCTAACCTATTCTAACGTAACCTAACCTTACCTGACCTAACCTAACCTAACCTAACCTAACGACGTTTGCAAGCGCTTTGACATTAGATATCGCAGTTCCCGACTTGTAATGGTGAAAAACACTGCATCTCACTAAGTGACATTGTTTAATGCGGTTTTACGACGGTTCATATCTTAACCTAACCTAACATTCGTACTTGTATTGAAAAACGCTCTATTACACTGTTTCGTTCACAATTACGATATTTGCATAACCTCACAGTTTTTCACCAACTTATTGCAGTACAGAACGCTGTATCTCGCTAAAGGACATCGTTCTTTAAGGTTTCACGATGCTTGCATGCGCTTTAACGAGAATATCACAATAAAGCAGTTTCGCACTTGTAACGGTACAACACGCAGTATCTGGCTTGTTCAAGCCGTTTTGTGTACCTTCACAACATTTCACCTATTGCAGTTACGTACATGCAATAAAACAACACTATCTCGTTAGATGACGTCCTTTTTGGTGGTCTCACGACGCTACGTAGCTTAAACTAACATAACTCAACCTAACATAACCTTCGCACTTCTATCGTTAGAAAACGTTTTACTCGCTACTTTACATTGCTTTCTACAACATTACGACGGTTTCATGCGCTTTCACATTAGATATCGTAGTTCCCGACTTGTAATGTTGAAAAACACTACATCTCACTAAGTGACATTGTTTAATGCGGTTTTACGACGGTTGATATCTCAACCTAACCTAACATTCGCACTTGTATCTAAATACGCTCATTTACACTGTTTCGTTCACAATTACGATATTTGCTTGACCTCACAGTTTCTCACCAACTTATTACAGTACAGAACGCTGTATCTCGCTAAATGACATCGTTCTTTAAGGTTTCACGATACTTGCATGCGCTTTAACGAGAATATCACAATAAAGCAGTTTCGCACTTGTAACGGTACAACACGCAGTATCTGGCTTGTTCAAGCCGTTTTGTGTACTTTCACAACATTTCACTTATTGCAGTTTCGTACATGCAATAAAACAACACTATCTCGTTAGATGACGTCCTTTTTGGTGGTCTCACGACGCTACGTAGCTTAAACTAACATAACTCAACCTAACATAACCTTCGCACTTCTATCGTTAGAAAACGTTTTACTCGCTACTTTATATTGCTTTCTACAACATTACGACGGTTTCAAGCGCTTTCACATTAGATATCACAGTTCCCAACTTGTAAAGGTGAAAAACACTGCATCTCACTAAGTGACATTGTTTAATGCGGTTTTACGACGGTTCATACCTTAACCTAACGTAACCTAACCTAACCTAACCTAACCTTACCTAACCTAACCTAACCTAACCCAACCCAATCCAACCAAACCTAACCTAAACTAACCTAACCCAACCTAACCTAACCTAACCTAACCCAACCTAACCCAACCCAACCCAACCTAACCTAACCTAAGCTAACCTAACCTAACCTAACCAAACCTAACCTAACCTAACTTAACCTAACCTAACGTAACCTAACCTAACCTAACCTATTCTAACGTAACCTAACCTTACCTGACCTAACCCATCCTAACGTAACCTAACCTAACCTAACATAACCTAACGTAACCTAACCTAACCTAACCTAACCTAACGTAACCTAACCTAACCTAACCCAACCTAACCCAACCCAACCCAACAACACCCAACCCAACCTAACCTAACCTAACCTAACCTTACCTAACCTAACCAAATTATCCTTACCTAACCTAACCTAACCTAACGTAACCTAACCTAACCTAACGTAACCTAACCTAACCTAACCTAACCTAACCTAACCTAACCTAACCCAACTCAACCCAACCTAATCTAACCTAACCTAACCTAACCTAACCTAACCAAACCTAACCTAACCTAACCTAACCTAACCTAACCTAACGACGGTTGCAAGCGCTTTCACATTAGATATCGCAGTTCCCCACTTTTAATGATGAAAAACACTGCATCTCACTAACTGACATTGTTTAATACGGTTTTACGACGGTTCATATCTTAACCTAACCTAACATTCGCACTTGTATTGAAAAACGCTCTATTACACTGTTTCGTTCACAATTACGATATTTGCATAACCTCACAGTTTTTCACCAACTTATTGCAGTACAGAACGCTGTATCTCGCTAAATGACATCGTTCTTTAAGGTTTCACGATGCTTGCATGCGCTTTAACGAGAATATCACAACATAGCAGTTTCTCACTTGTAACGGTAGAACACGCAGTATTTGGCTTGTTCATGCCGTTTTGTGTGCTTTCACAACATTTTACCTATCGCAGTTTCGTACTCGCAATAAAGCAACACTATCTCGTTAAATGACGTCGTTTTTGGTGGTTTCACGACGCTACCTAGCTTAAACTAACATAACTCAACCTAACATAACCTTCGCACTTCTATCGTTAGAAAACGTTTTACTCGCTACTTTACATTGCTTTCTACAACATTACGACGGTTTCAAGCGCTTTCACTTTAGATATCGCAGTTCTCAACTTGTAAAGGTGAAAAACACTGCATCTCACTAAGTGACATTGTTTAATGCGGTTTTAGCGCGGTTCATATCTTAACCTAACCTAACCTAACCCAACCTAACCTAGCATAACCTAACCTAACCTAACCTAACCAAACCTAACCTAACGTAACCTAACCTAACCTAACCTAACCTAACCTAACGACGTTTGCAAGCGCTTTCACATTAGATATCGCAGTTCCCCACTTTTAATGGTGAAAAACACTGCATCTCACTAATTGACATTGTTTAATGCGGTTTTACGACGGTTGATATCTTAACCTAACCTAACATTCGCACTTGTATCTAAAAACGCTCTATTACACTGTTTTGTTCACAATTACGATATTTGCATAACCTCACAGTTTTTCACCAACCTATTGCAGTACAGAACGCTGTATCTCGCTAAATGACATCGTTCTTCAAGGTTTCACGATGCTTGCATGCGCTTTAACGAGAATATCACAATATAGCAGTTTCGCACTTGTAACGGTAGAACACGCAGTATTTGGCTTGTTCATGCCGTTTTGTGTGCTTTCACAACAATTCACCTATCGAAGTTTAATACTCGCAATAAAACAACACTAACTCTTTAGATGACGTCGTTTTTGGTAGTTTCACGACGCTACCTAGCCTAAACTAACCTAACCTAACCTAACCTAACCTTCGCACTTCTATCGTTAGAAAACGTTTTATTCGCTACTTTACAATGTTTTCTACAAGATTACGACGGTTTCATGCGCTTTCACATTAGATATCGCAGTTCCCAACTTGTAAAGGTGAAAAACACTGCATCTAACTAAGTGACATTGTTTAATGCGGTTTTACGACGGTTCATATCTTAACCTAACCTAACATTCGCACTTGTATTGAAAAACGCTCAATTACACTGTTTCGTTCACAATTACGATATTTGCATAACCTCACAGTTTTTCACCAACTTATTGCAGTACAGAACGCTGTATCTAGCTAAATGACATTGTTCTTTAAGGTTTCACGCTGCTTGCATGCGCTTTAACGAGAATATCACAATATAGCAGTTTCGCACTTGTAACGGTAGAACACGCAGTATTTGGCTTGTTCATGCCGTTTTGTGTGCTTTCACAACATTTTACCTATCGCAGTTTCGTACTCGCAATAAAACAACATTATCTCGTTAGATGACGTCGTTTTTGGTAGTTTCACGACGCTACCTAGCTTAAACTAACCCAACCTAACCTAACCTTCGCACTTCTATCGTTAGAAAACGTTTTACTCGCAACTTTACAATGTTTTCTACAAGATTACGACGGTTTCATGCGCTTTCACATTAGATATCGTAGTTCCCGACTTGTAATGTTGAAAAACACTACATCTCACTAAGTGACATTGTTTAATGCGGTTTTACGACGGTTGATATGTGAACCTAACCTAACATTCGCACTTGTATTGAAAAACGCTCAATTACACTGTTTCGTTCACAATTACGATATTTGCATAACCTCACAGTTTTTCACCAACTTATTGCAGTACAGAACGCTGTATCTAGCTAAATGACATTGTTCTTTAAGGTTTCACGATGCTTGCATGCGCTTTAACGAGAATATCACAATATAGCAGTTTCGCACTTGTAACGGTAGAACACGCAGTATTTGGCTTGTTCATGCCGTTTTGTGTGCTTTCACAACATTTCACCTATCGCAGTTTAATACTCGCAATAAAACAACAGTATCTCGTTACATGACGTCGTTTTTGGTAGTTTCACGACGCTACCTAGCTTAAACTAACCCAACCTAACCTAACCTTCGCACTTCTATCGTTAGAAAACGTTTTACTCGCAACTTTACAATGTTTTCTACAAGATTACGACGGTTTCATGCGCTTTCACATTAGATATCGTAGTTCCCGACTTGTAATGTTGAAAAACACTACATCTCACTAAGTGACATTGTTTAATGCGGTTTTACGACGGTTGATATGTGAACCTAACCTAACATTCGCACTTGTATCTAAAGACGCTCAATTACACTGTTTCGTTCACAATTACGATATTTGCTTGACCTCACAGTTTCTCACCAACTTATTACAGTACAGAACGCTGTATCTCGCTAAATGACATCGTTCTTTAAGGTTTCACGATACTTGCATGCGCTTTACCGAAAATGTCACAACATAGCAGTTTCGCACTTGTAACGGTACAACACGCAGTATTTGGCTTGTTCATGCCGTTTTGTGTGCTTTCACAACATTTTACCTATCGCAGTTTCGTACTCGCAATAAAACACTATCTCGTTAAATGACGTCGTTTTTGGTGGTTTCACGACGCTACTTAGCTTAAACTAACATAACTCAACCTAACAAAACCTTCGCACTTCTATCGTTAGAAAACGTTTTACTCGCTACTTTACATTGCTTTCTACAACATTACGACGGTTTCAAGCGCTTTCACATTAGATATCGCAGTTCTCAACTTGTAAAGGTGAAAAACACTGCATCTCACTAAGTGACATTGTTTAATGCGGTTTTAGCGCGGTTCATATCTTAACCTAACCTAACCTAACCTAACCTAACCCAACCTAACCTAACATAACCTAACCTAACCTAACCTAACCAAACCTAACCTAACGTAACCTAACCTAACCTAACCTAACCTAACCTAACGACGTTTGCAAGCGCTTTCACATTAGATATCGCAGTTCCCGACTTGTGATGGTGAAAAACACTGCATCTCAATAAGTGACATTGTTTAATGCGGTTTTACGACGGTTCATACCTTAACCTAACCTAACCTAACCTAACCTAACCCAACCTAACCTAACATAACCTAACCTAACCTAACCTTACCAAACCTAACCTAACGTAACCTAACCTAACGACGTTTGCAAGCGCTTTCACATTAGATATCGCAGTTCCCGACTTGTAATGGTGAAAAACACTGCATCTCACTAAGTGACATTGTTTAATGCGGTTTTACGACGGTTCATACCTTAACCTAACGTAACCTAACCTAACCTAACCCCCAACCTAACCTAACATAACCTAACCTAACCTAACCTAACAAACCTAACCTAACGTAACCTAACCTAACCTAACCTAGCCTAACGACGTTTGCAAGCGCTTTCACATTAGATATCGCAGTTCCCGACTTGTAATGGTGAAAAACACTGCATCTCACTAAGTGACATTGTTTAATGCGGTTTTACGACGGTTCATATCTTAACCTAACCTAACATTCGTACTTGTATTGAAAAACGCTCTATTACACTGTTTCGTTCACAATTACGATATTTGCATAACCTCACAGTTTTTCACCAACTTATTGCAGTACAGAACGCTGTATCTCGCTAAATGACATTGTTCTTTAGGGTTTCACGATGGTTGCATGCGCTTTAACGAGAATATCACAATATAGCAGTTTCGCACTTGTAACGGTAGAACACGCAGTATTTGGCTTGTTCATGCCGTTTTGTGTGCTTTCACAACATTTCACCTATCGCAGTTTAATACTCGCAATAAAACAACACTATCTCGTTAGATGACGTCGTTTTTGGTAGTTTCACGACGCTACCTAGCTTAAACTAACCCAACCTAACCTAACCTTCGCACTTCTATCGTTAGAAAACGTTTTATTCGCAACTTCACAATGTTTTCTACAAGATTACGACGGTTTCATGCGCTTTCACATTAGATATCGTAGTTCCCGACTTGTAATGTTGAAAAACACTACATCTCACTAAGTGACATTGTTTAATGCGGTTTTACGACGGTTGATATGTCAACCTAACCTAACATTCGCACTTGTATCTAAAGACGCTCAATTACACTGTTTCGTTCACAATTACGATATTTGCTTGACCTCACAGTTCCTCACCATCTTATTACAGTACAGAACGCTGTATCTCGCTAAATGACATCGTTCTTTAAGGTTTCACGATACTTGCATGCGCTTTACCGAGAATGTCACAACATAGCAGTTTCGCACTTGTAACGGTACAACACCCAGTATTTGGCTTGTTCATGCCGTTTTGTGTGCTTTCACAACATTTTACCTATCGCAGTTTCGTACTCGCAATAAAACAACATTATCTCGTTAGATGACGTCGTTTTTGGTGGTTTCACGACGCTACCTAGCTTAAACTAACATAACTCAACCTAACATAACCTTCGCACTTCTATCGTTAGAAAACGTTTTACTCGTTACTTTACATTGCTTTCTACAACTTTACGACGGTTTCAAACGCTTTCACATTAGATATCGCAGTTCCCAACTTGTAAAGGTGAAAAACACTGCATCTCACTAAGTGACATTGTTTATTGCGGTTTTACGACGGTTCATACCTTAACCTAACGTAACCTAACCTAACCTAACCCAACCTAACCTAACATAACCTAACCTAACCTAACCAAACCTAACCTAACGTAACCTAACCTAACCTAACCTAGCCTAACGACGTTTGCAAGCGCTTTCACATTAGATATCGAAGTTCCCGACTTGTAATGGTGAAAAACACTGCATCTCACTAAGTGACATTGTTTAATGCGGTTTTACGACGGTTCATATCTTGACCTAACCTAACATTCGTACTTGTATTGAAAAACGCTCAATTACACTGTTTCGTTCACAATTACGATATTTGCATAACCTCACAGTTTTTCACCAACTTATTGCAGTACAGAACGCTGTATCTAGCTAAATGACATCGTTCTTTAAGGTTTCACGATACTTGCATGCGCTTTACCGAGAATGTCACAACATAGCAGTTTCGCACTTGTAACGGTACAACACCCAGTATTTGGCTTGTTCATGCCGTTTTGTGTGCTTTCACAACATTTTACCTATCGCAGTTTCGTACTCGCAATAAAACAACATTATCTCGTTAGATGACGTCGTTTTTGGTGGTTTCACGACGCTACCTAGCTTAAACTAACATAACTCAACCTAACATAACCTTCGCACTTCTGTCGTTAGAAAACGTTTTACTCGCTACTTTACATTGCTTTCTACAACTTTACGACGGTTTCAAGCGCTTTCACATTAGATATCACAGTTCCCAACTTGTAAAGGTGAAAAACACTGCATCTCACTAAGTGACATTGTTTAATGCGGTTTTACGACGGTTCATACCTTAACCTAACGTAACCTAACCTAACCTAACCCAACCCAACCCAACCTAACCTAACCTAACCTAACCTAAACTAACCTAACCCAACCTAACCTAACCTAACCTAACCTAACCCAACCTAACCCAACCCAACCCAACCTAACCTAACCTTAGCTAACCTAACCTAACCTAACCAAACCTAACCTAACCTAACTTAACCTAACCTAACGTAACCTAACCTAACCTAACCTATTCTAACGTAACCTAACCTTACCTGACCTAACCTAACCTAACCTAACCTAACGACGTTTGCAAGCGCTTTGACATTAGATATCGCAGTTCCCAACTTGTAAAGGTGAAAAACACTGCATCTCACTAAGTGACATTGTTTAATGCGGTTTTACGACGGTTCATACCTTAACCTAACGTAACCTAACCTAACCTAACCCAACCTAACCTAACATAACCTAACCTAACCTAACCAAACCTAACCTAACGTAACCTAACCTAACCTAACCTAGCCTAACGACGTTTGCAGGCGCTTTCACATTAGATATCGAAGTTCCCGACTTGTAATGTTGAAAAACACTGCATCTCACTAAGTGACATTGTTTAATGCGGTTTTACGACGGTTCATATCTTGACCTAACCTAACATTCGTACTTGTATTGAAAAACGCTCTATTACACTGTTTCGTTCACAATTACGATATTTGCATAACCTCACAGTTTTTCACCAACTTATTGCAGTACAGAACGCTGTATCTCGCTAAAGGACATCGTTCTTTAAGGTTTCACGATGCTTGCATGCGCTTTAACAAGAATATCACATTATAGCAGTTTCGCACTTGTAACGGTACAACACGCAGTATCTGGCTTGTTCAAGCCGTTTTGTGTACCTTCACAACATTTCACCTATTGCAGTTACGTACATGCAATAAAACAACACTATCTCGTTAGATGACGTCCTTTTTGGTGGTCTCACGACGCTACGTAGCTTAAACTAACATAACTCAACCTAACATAACCTTCGCACTTCTATCGTTAGAAAACGTTTTACTCGCTACTTTACATTGCTTTCTACAACATTACGACGGTTTCATGCGCTTTCACATTAGATATCGTAGTTCCCGACTTGTAATGTTGAAAAACACTACATCTCACTAAGTGACATTGTTTAATACGGTTTTACGACGGTTGATATCTCAACCTAACCTGATATTCGCACTTGTATCTAAATACGCTCAATTACACTGTTTCGTTCACAATTACGATATTTGCTTGACCTCACAGTTTCTCACCAACTTATTACAGTACAGAACGCTGTATCTCGCTAAATGACATCGTTCTTTAAGGTTTCACGATACTTGCATGCGCTTTAACGAGAATATCACAATAAAGCAGTTTCGCACTTGTAACGGTACAACACGCAGTATCTGGCTTGTTCAAGCCGTTTTGTGTACTTTCACAACATTTCACCTATTGCAGTTTCGTACATGCAATAAAACAACACTATCTCGTTAGATGACGTCCTTTTTGGTGGTCTCACGACGCTACGTAGCTTAAACTAACATAACTCAACCTAACATAACCTTCGCACTTCTATCGTTAGAAAACGTTTTACTCGCTACTTTATATTGCTTTCTACAACATTACGACGGTTTCAAGCGCTTTCACATTAGATATCACAGTTCCCAACTTGTAAAGGTGAAAAACACTGCATCTCACTAAGTGACATTGTTTAATGCGGTTTTACGACGGTTCATACCTTAACCTAACGTAACCTAACCTAACCTAACCTAACCTTACCTAACCTAACCTAACCTAACCCAACCCAATCCAACCTAACCTAACCTAACCTAACCTAAACTAACCTAACCCAACCTAACCTAACCTAACCTAACCCAACCTAACCCAACCCAACCCAACCTAACCTAACCTAAGCTAACCTAACCTAACCTAACCAAACCTAACCTAACCTAACTTAACCTAACCTAACGTAACCTAACCTAACCTAACCTATTCTAACGTAACCTAACCTTACCTGACCTAACCCATCCTAACGTAACCTAACCTAACCTAACATAACCTAACGTAACCTAACCTAACCTAACCTAACGTAACCTAACCTAACCTAACCCAACCTAACCCAACCCAACCCAACAACACCCAACCCAACCTAACCTAACCTAACCTAACCTTACCTAACCTAACCAAATTATCCTTACCTAACCTAACCTAACCTAACGTAACCTAACCTAACCTAACGTAACCTAACCTAACCTAACCTAACCTAACCTAACCTAACCTAACCCAACTCAACCCAACCTAATCTAACCTAACCTAACCTAACCTAACCTAACCAAACCTAACCTAACCTAACCTAACCTAACCTAACGACGGTTGCAAGCGCTTTCACATTAGATATCGCAGTTCCCCACTTTTAATGATGAAAAACACTGCATCTCACTAACTGACATTGTTTAATGCGGTTTTACGACGGTTAATATCTTAACCTAACCTAACATTCGCACTTGTATTGAAAAACGCTCTATTACACTGTTTCGTTCACAATTACGATATTTGCATAACCTCACAGTTTTTCACCAACTTATTGCAGTACAGAACGCTGTATCTCGCTAAATGACATTGTTCTTTAAGGTTTCACGATGCTTGCATGCGCTTTAACGAGAATATCACAATATAGCAGTTTCTCACTTGTAACGGTAGAACACGCAGTATTTGGCTTGTTCATGCCGTTTTGTGTGCTTGCACAACATTTCACCTATCGCAGTTTAATACTCGCAATAAAACAACACTATCTCGTTAGATGACGTCGTTTTTGGTAGTTTCACGACGCTACCTAGCTTAAACTAACCCAACCTAACCTAACCTTCGCACTTCTATCGTTAGAAAACGTTTTACTCGCAACTTTACAATGTTTTCTACAAGATTACGACGGTTTCAAGCGCTTTCACTTTAGATATCGCAGTTCTCAACTTGTAAAGGTGAAAAACACTGCATCTCACTAAGTGACATTGTTTAATGCGGTTTTAGCGCGGTTCATATCTTAACCTAACCTAACCTAACCCAACCTAACCTAACATAACCTAACCTAACCTAACCTAACCAAACCTAACCTAACGTAACCTAACCTAACCTAACCTAACCTAACGACGTTTGCAAGCGCTTTCACATTAGATATCGCAGTTCCCCACTTTTAATGGTGAAAAACACTGCATCTCACTAATTGACATTGTTTAATGCGGTTTTACGACGGTTCATATCTTAACCTAACCTAACATTCGCACTTGTATCTAAAAACGCTCTATTACACTGTTTTGTTCACAATTACGATATTTGCATAACCTCACAGTTTTTCACCAACCTATTGCAGTACAGAACGCTGTATCTCGCTAAATGACATCGTTCTTCAAGGTTTCACGATGCTTGCATGCGCTTTAACGAGAATATCACAATATAGCAGTTTCGCACTTGTAACGGTAGAACACGCAGTATTTGGCTTGTTCATGCCGTTTTGTGTGCTTTCACAACATTTCACCTATCGAAGTTTAATACTCGCAATAAAACAACACTAACTCTTTAGATGACGTCGTTTTTGGTAGTTTCACGACGCTACCTAGCCTAAACTAACCTAACCTAACCTAACCTAACCTTTGCACTTCTATCGTTAGAAAACGTTTTATTCGCTACTTTACAATGTTTTCTACAAGATTACGACGGTTTCATGCGTTTCACATTAGATATCGCAGTTCCCAACTTGTAAAGGTGAAAAACACTGCATCTCACTAAGTGACATTGTTTAATGCGGTTTTACGACGGTTCATATCTTAACCTAACCTAACATTCGTACTTGTATTGAAAAACGCTCTATTACACTGTTTCGTTCACAATTACGATATTTGCATAACCTCACAGTTTTTCACCAACTTATTGCAGTACAGAACGCTGTATCTCGCTAAATGACATTGTTCTTTAAGGTTTCACGATGCTTGCATGCGCTTTAACGAGAATATCACAATATAGCAGTTTCGCACTTGTAACGGTAGAACACGCAGTATTTGGCTTGTTCATGCCGTTTTGTGTGCTTTCACAACATTTCACCTATCGAAGTTTAATACTCGCAATAAAACAACACTAACTCTTTAGATGACGTCGTTTTTGGTAGTTTCACGACGCTACCTAGCCTAAACTAACCTAACCTAACCTAACCTAACCTTCGCACTTCTATCGTTAGAAAACGTTTTATTCGCTACTTTACAATGTTTTCTACAAGATTACGACGGTTTCATGCGCTTTCACATTAGATATCGCAGTTCCCAACTTGTAAAGGTGAAAAACACTGCATCTCACTAAGTGACATTGTTTAATGCGGTTTTACGACGGTTCATACCTTAACCTAACGTAACCTAACCTAACCTAACCTTACCTAACCTAACCCAACCCAACCCAACCTAACCTAACCTAACCTAACCTAAACTAACCTAACCCAACCTAACCTAACCTAACCTAACCTAACCCAACCCAACCCAACCCAACCTAACCTAACCTAAGCTAACCTAACCAAACCTAACCAAACCTAACCTAACCTAACTTAACCTAACCTAACGTAACCTAACCTAACCTAACCTATTCTAACGTAACCTAACCTTACCTGACCTAACCTAACCTAACGTAACCTAACCTAACCTAACATAACCTAACGTAACCTAACCTAACCTAACCTAACCTAACGTAACCTAACCTAACCTAACCCAACCTAACCCAACCCAACCCAACCCAACAACACCCAACCCAACCTAACCTAACCGAACGTAACCTAACCTAACCTAACGTAACCTAACCTAACCTAACCTAACGTAACCTAACCTAACCTTACGTAACCTAACCTAACCTAACCTAACCTAACCTAACCTAACCCAACTCAACCCAACCTAACCTAATCTAACCTAACCTTACCTAACCTAACCTAACAAAACCTAACCTAACCTAACCTAACCTAACCTAACCTAACGACGGTTGCAAGCGCTTTCACATTAGATATCGCAGTTCCCGACTTTTAATGGTGAAAAACACTGCATCTCATTAATTGACATTGTTTAATGCGGTTTTACGACGGTTCATATCTTAACCTAACCTAACAGTCGCACTTGTATCTAAAAACGCTCTATTACACTGTTTTGTTCACAATTACCATATTTGCATAACCTCACAGTTTTTCACCAACTTATTGCAGTACAGAACGTTGTATCTCGCTAAATGACATTGTTCTTTAAGGTTTCACGATGCTTGCATGCGCTTTAACGAGAATATCACAATATAGCAGTTTCGCACTTGTAACGGTAGAACACGCAGTATTTGGCTTGTTCATGCCGTTTTGTGTGCTTTCACAACATTTTACCTATCGCAGTTTCGTACTCGCAATAAAACAACATTATCTCGTTAGATGACGTCGTTTTTGGTGGTTTCACGACGCTACCTAGCTTAAACTAACATAACTCAACCTAACATAACCTTCGCACTTCTATCGTTAGAAAACGTTTTACTCGTTACTTTACATTGCTTTCTACAACTTTACGACGGTTTCAAGCGCTTTCACATTAGATATCGCAGTTCCCGACTTGTAATGGTGAAAAACACTGCATCTCACTAAGTGACATTGTTTAATGCGGTTTTACGACGGTTCATATCTTGACCTAACCTAACATTCGTACTTGTATTGAAAAACGCTCAATTACACTGTTTCGATCACAATTACGATATTTGCATAACCTCACAGTTTTTCACCAACTTATTGCAGTACAGAACGCTGTATCTAGCTAAATGACATTGTTCTTTAAGGTTTCACGATGCTTGCATGCGCTTTAACGAGAATATCACAATATAGCAGTTTCGCACTTGTAACGGTAGAACACGCAGTATTTGGCTTGTTCATGCCGTTTTGTGTGCTTTCACAACATTTCACCTATCGCAGTTTAATACTCGCAATAAAACAACAGTATCTCGTTAGATGACGTCGTTTTTGGTAGTTTCACGACGCTACCTAGCTTAAACTAACCCAACCTAACCTAACCTTCGCACTTCTATCGTTAGAAAACGTTTTACTCGCAACTTTACAATGATTTCTACAAGATTACGACGGTTTCATGCGCTTTCACATTAGATATCGTAGTTCCCGACTTGTAATGTTGAAAAACACTACATCTCACTAAGTGACATTGTTTAATGCGGTTTTACGACGGTTGATATGTGAACCTAACCTAACATTCGCACTTGTATCTAAAGACGCTCAATTACACTGTTTCGTTCACAATTACGATATTTGCTTGACCTCACAGTTTCTCACCAACTTATTACAGTACAGAACGCTGTATCTCGCTAAATGACATCGTTCTTTAAGGTTTCACGATACTTGCATGCGCTTTACCGAGAATGTCACAACATAGCAGTTTCGCACTTGTAACGGTACAACACGCAGTATTTGGCTTGTTCATGCCGTTTTGTGTGCTTTCACAACATTTTACCTATCGCAGTTTCGTACTCGCAATAAAACACTATCTCGTTAAATGACGTCGTTTTTGGTGGTTTCACGACGCTACCTAGCTTAAACTAACATAACTCAACCTGACATAACCTTCGCACTTCTATCGTTAGAAAACGTTTTACTCGCTACTTTACATTGCTTTCTACAATATTACGACGGTTTCAAGCGCTTTCACATTAGATATCGCAGTTCTCAACTTGTAAAGGTGAAAAACACTGCATCTCACTAAGTGACATTGTTTAATGCGGTTTTGGCGCGGTTCATATCTTAACCTAACCTAACCTAACCTAACCTAACCCAACCTAACCTAACATAACCTAACCTAACCTAACCTAACCTAACCAAACCTAACCTAACGTAACCTAACCTAACCTAACCTAACCTAACCTAACGACGTTTGCAAGCGCTTTCACATTAGATATCGCAGTTCCCGACTTGTGATGGTGAAAAACACTGCATCTCAATAAGTGACATTGTTTAATGCGGTTTTACGACGGTTCATACCTTAACCTAACCTAACCTAACCTAACCTAACCCAACCTAACCTAACATAACCTAACCTAACCTAACCTTACCAAACCTAACCTAACGTAACCTAACCTAACGACGTTTGCAAGCGCTTTCACATTAGATATCGCAGTTCCCGACTTGTAATGGTGAAAAACACTGCATCTCACTAAGTGACATTGTTTAATGCGGTTTTACGACGGTTCATACCTTAACCTAACGTAACCTAACCTAACCTAACCCAACCTAACCTAACATAACCTAACCTAACCTAACCTAACAAACCTAACCTAACGTAACCTAACCTAACCTAACCTAGCCTAACGACGTTTGCAAGCGCTTTCACATTAGATATCGCAGTTCCCGACTTGTAATGTTGAAAAACACTACATCTCACTAAGTGACATTGTTTAATGCGGTTTTACGACGGTTGATATGTGAACCTAACCTAACATTCGCACTTGTATCTAAAGACGCTCAATTACACTGTTTCGTTCACAATTACGATATTTGCTTGACCTCACAGTTTCTCACCAACTTATTACAGTACAGAACGCTGTATCTCGCTAAATGACATCGTTCTTTAAGGTTTCACGATACTTGCATGCGCTTTACCGAGAATGTCACAACATAGCAGTTTCGCACTTGTAACGGTACAACACGCAGTATTTGGCTTGTTCATGCCGTTTTGTGTGCTTTCACAACATTTTACCTATCGCAGTTTCGTACTCGCAATAAAACACTATCTCGTTAAATGACGTCGTTTTTGGTGGTTTCACGACGCTACCTAGCTTAAACTAACATAACTCAACCTAACATAACCTTCGCACTTCTATCGTTAGAAAACGTTTTACTCGCTACTTTACATTGCTTTCTACAACATTACGACGGTTTCAAGCGCTTTCACATTAGATATCGCAGTTCTCAACTTGTAAAGGTGAAAAACACTGCATCTCACTAAGTGACATTGTTTAATGCGGTTTTAGCGCGGTTCATATCTTAACCTAACCTAACCTAACCTAACCTAACCCAACCTAACCTAACCTAACCTAACCTAACCAAACCTAACCTAACGTAACCTAACCTAACCTAACCTAACCTAACGACGTTTGCAAGCGCTTTCACATTAGATATCGCAGTTCCCGACTTGTGATGGTGAAAAACACTGCATCTCAATAAGTGACATTGTTTAATGCGGTTTTACGACGGTTCATACCTTAACCTAACCTAACCTAACCTAACCTAACCCAACCTAACCTAACATAACCTAACCTAACCTAACCTTACCAAACCTAACCTAACGTAACCTAACCTAACGACGTTTGCAAGCGCTTTCACATTAGATATCGCAGTTCCCGACTTGTAATGGTGAAAAACACTGCATCTCACTAAGTGACATTGTTTAATGCGGTTTTACGACGGTTCATATCTTAACCTAACCTAACATTCGTACTTGTATTGAAAAACGCTCTATTACACTGTTTCGTTCACAATTACGATATTTGCATAACCTCACAGTTTTTCACCAACTTATTGCAGTACAGAACGCTGTATCTCGCTAAATGACATTGTTCTTTAGGGTTTCACGATGGTTGCATGTGCTTTAACGAGAATATCACAATATAGCAGTTTCGCACTTGTAACGGTAGAACACGCAGTATTTGGCTTGTTCATGCCGTTTTGTGTGCTTTCACAACATTTCACCTATCGCAGTTTAATACTCGCAATAAAACAACACTATCTCGTTAGATGACGTCGTTTTTGGTAGTTTCACGACGCTACCTAGCTTAAACTAACCCAACCTAACCTAACCTTCGCACTTCTATCGTTAGAAAACGTTTTATTCGCAACTTCACAATGTTTTCTACAAGATTACGACGGTTTCATGCGCTTTCACATTAGATATCGTAGTTCCCGACTTGTAATGTTGAAAAACACTACATATCACTAAGTGACATTGTTTAATGCGGTTTTACGACGGTTGATATGTCAACCTAACCTAACATTCGCACTTGTATCTAAAGACGCTCAATTACACTGTTTCGTTCACAATTACGATATTTGCTTGACCTCACAGTTCCTCACCATCTTATTACAGTACAGAACGCTGTATCTCGCTAAATGACATCGTTCTTTAAGGTTTCACGATACTTGCATGCGCTTTACCGAGAATGTCACAACATAGCAGTTTCGCACTTGTAACGGTACAACACCCAGTATTTGGCTTGTTCATGCCGTTTTGTGTGCTTTCACAACATTTTACCTATCGCAGTTTCGTACTCGCAATAAAACAACATTATCTCGTTAGATGACGTCGTTTTTGGTGGTTTCACGACGCTACCTAGCTTAAACTAACATAACTCAACCTAACATAACCTTCGCACTTCTATCGTTAGAAAACGTTTTACTCGTTACTTTACATTGCTTTCTACAACTTTACGACGTTTGCAAGCGCTTTCACATTAGATATCGAAGTTCCCGACTTGTAATGGTGAAAAACACTGCATCTCACTAAGTGACATTGTTTAATGCGGTTTTACGACGGTTCATATCTTGACCTAACCTAACATTCGTACTTGTATTGAAAAACGCTCAATTACACTGTTTCGTTCACAATTACGATATTTGCATAACCTCACAGTTTTTCACCATCTTATTGCAGTACAGAACGCTGTATCTAGCTAAATGACATTGTTCTTTAAGGTTTCACGATGCTTGCATGCGCTTTAACGAGAATATCACAATATAGCAGTTCCGCACTTGTAACGGTAAAACACGCAGTATTTGGCTTGTTCATGCCGTTTTGTGTGCTTTCACAACATTTCACCTATCGCAGTTTAATACTCGCAATAAAACAACAGTATCTCGTTAGATGACGTCGTTTTTGGTAGTTTCACGACGCTACCTAGCTTAAACTAACCCAACCTAACCTAACCTTCGCACTTCTATCGTTAGAAAACGTTTTACTCGCAACTTTACAATGTTTTCTACAAGATTACGACGGTTTCATGCGCTTTCACATTAGATATCGTAGTTCCCGACTTGTAATGTTGAAAAACACTACATCTCACTAAGTGACATTGTTTAATGCGGTTTTACGACGGTTGATATGTGAACCTAACCTAACATTCGCACTTGTATCTAAAGACGCTCAATTACACTGTTTCGTTCACAATTATGATATTTGCTTGACCTCACAGTTTCTCACCAACTTATTACAGTACAGAACGCTGTATCTCGCTAAATGACATCGTTCTTTAAGGTTTCACGATACTTGCATGCGCTTTACCGAGAATGTCACAACATAGCAGTTTCGCACTTGTAACGGTACAACACGCAGTATTTGGCTTGTTCATGCCGTTTTGTGTGCTTTCACAACATTTTACCTATCGCAGTTTCGTACTCGCAATAAAACACTATCTCGTTAAATGACGTCGTTTTTGGTGGTTTCACGACGCTACCTAGCTTAAACTAACATAACTCAACCTAACATAACCTTCGCACTTCTATCGTTAGAAAACGTTTTACTCGCTACTTTACATTGCTTTCTACAACATTACGACGGTTTCAAGCGCTTTCACATTAGATATCGCAGTTCTCAACTTGTAAAGGTGAAAAACACTGCATCTCACTAAGTGACATTGTTTAATGCGGTTTTAGCGCGGTTCATATCTTAACCTAACCTAACCTAACCTAACCTAACCTAACCCAACCTAACCTAACATAACCTAACCTAACCTAACCAAACCTAACCTAACGTAACCTAACCTAACCTAACCTAACCTAACCTAACCTAACGACGTTTGCAAGCGCTTTCACATTAGATATCACAGTTCCCGACTTGTGATGGTGAAAAAGACTGCATCTCAATAAGTGACATTGTTTAATGCGGTTTTACGACGGTTCATACCTTAACCTAACCTAACTTAACCTAACCTAACCCAACCTAACCTAACATAACCTAACCTAACCTAACCTTACCAAACCTAACCTAACGTAACCTAACCTAACGACGTTTGCAAGCGCTTTCACATTAGATATCGCAGTTCCCGACTTGTAATGGTGAAAAACACTGCATCTCACTAAGTGACATTGTTTAATGCGGTTTTACGACGGTTCATATCTTAACCTAACCTAACATTCGTACTTGTATTGAAAAACGCTCTATTACACTGTTTCCTTCACAATTACGATATTTGCATAACCTCACAGTTTTTCACCAACTTATTGCAGTACAGAACGCTGTATCTCGCTAAATGACATTGTTCTTTAAGGTTTCACGATGCTTGCATGCGCTTTAACGAGAATATCACAATATAGCAGTTTCGCACTTGTAACGGTAGAACACGCAGTATTTGGCTTGTTCATGCCGTTTTGTGTGCTTTCACAACATTTCACCTATCGAAGTTTAATACTCGCAATAAAACAACACTAACTCTTTAGATGACGTCGTTTTTGGTAGTTTCACGACGCTACCTAGCCTAAACTAACCTAACCTAACCTAACCTTCGCACTTCTATCGTTAGAAAACGTTTTATTCGCTACTTTACAATGTTTTCTACAAGATTACGACGGTTTCATGCGCTTTCACAATAGATATCGCAGTTCCCAACTTGTAAAGGTGAAAAACACTGCATCTCACTAAGTGACATTGTTTAATGCGGTTTTACGACGGTTCATACCTTAACCTAACGTAACCTAACCTAACCTAACCTTACCTAACCTAACCTAACCCAACCTAACCTAACCTAACCTAACCTAACCCAACCCAACCCAACCTAACCTAACCTAAGCTAACCTAACCAAACCTAACCAAACCTAACCTAACCTAACTTAACCTAACCTAACGTAACCTAACCTAACCTATTCTAACGTAACCTAACCTTACCTGACCTAACCTAACCTAACGTAACCTAACCTAACCTAACATAACCTAACGTAACCTAACCTAACCTAACCTAACCTAACGTAACCTAACCTAACCTAACCCAACCTAACCCAACCCAACCCAACCCAACAACACCCAACCCAACCTAACCTAACCGAACGTAACCTAACCTAACCTAACGTAACCTAACCTAACCTAACCTAACGTAACCTAACCTAACCTTACGTAACCTAACCTAACCTAACCTAACCTAACCTAACCCAACTCAACCCAACCTAACCTAATCTAACCTAACCTTACCTAACCTAACCTAACAAAACCTAACCTAACCTAACCTAACCTAACCTAACCTAACGACGGTTGCAAGCGCTTTCACATTAGATATCGCAGTTCCCGACTTTTAATGGTGAAAAACACTGCATCTCATTAATTGACATTGTTTAATGCGGTTTTACGACGGTTCATATCTTAACCTAACCTAACAGTCGCACTTGTATCTAAAAACGCTCTATTACACTGTTTTGTTCACAATTACCATATTTGCATAACCTCACAGTTTTTCACCAACTTATTGCAGTACAGAACGTTGTATCTCGCTAAATGACATTGTTCTTTAAGGTTTCACGATGCTTGCATGCGCTTTAACGAGAATATCACAATATAGCAGTTTCGCACTTGTAACGGTAGAACACGCAGTATTTGGCTTGTTCATGCCGTTTTGTGTGCTTTCACAACATTTTACCTATCGCAGTTTCGTACTCGCAATAAAACAACATTATCTCGTTAGATGACGTCGTTTTTGGTGGTTTCACGACGCTACCTAGCTTAAACTAACATAACTCAACCTAACATAACCTTCGCACTTCTATCGTTAGAAAACGTTTTACTCGTTACTTTACATTGCTTTCTACAACTTTACGACGGTTTCAAGCGCTTTCACATTAGATATCGCAGTTCCCGACTTGTAATGGTGAAAAACACTGCATCTCACTAAGTGACATTGTTTAATGCGGTTTTACGACGGTTCATATCTTGACCTAACCTAACATTCGTACTTGTATTGAAAAACGCTCAATTACACTGTTTCGATCACAATTACGATATTTGCATAACCTCACAGTTTTTCACCAACTTATTGCAGTACAGAACGCTGTATCTAGCTAAATGACATTGTTCTTTAAGGTTTCACGATGCTTGCATGCGCTTTAACGAGAATATCACAATATAGCAGTTTCGCACTTGTAACGGTAGAACACGCAGTATTTGGCTTGTTCATGCCGTTTTGTGTGCTTTCACAACATTTCACCTATCGCAGTTTAATACTCGCAATAAAACAACAGTATCTCGTTAGATGACGTCGTTTTTGGTAGTTTCACGACGCTACCTAGCTTAAACTAACCCAACCTAACCTAACCTTCGCACTTCTATCGTTAGAAAACGTTTTACTCGCAACTTTACAATGATTTCTACAAGATTACGACGGTTTCATGCGCTTTCACATTAGATATCGTAGTTCCCGACTTGTAATGTTGAAAAACACTACATCTCACTAAGTGACATTGTTTAATGCGGTTTTACGACGGTTGATATGTGAACCTAACCTAACATTCGCACTTGTATCTAAAGACGCTCAATTACACTGTTTCGTTCACAATTACGATATTTGCTTGACCTCACAGTTTCTCACCAACTTATTACAGTACAGAACGCTGTATCTCGCTAAATGACATCGTTCTTTAAGGTTTCACGATACTTGCATGCGCTTTACCGAGAATGTCACAACATAGCAGTTTCGCACTTGTAACGGTACAACACGCAGTATTTGGCTTGTTCATGCCGTTTTGTGTGCTTTCACAACATTTTACCTATCGCAGTTTCGTACTCGCAATAAAACACTATCTCGTTAAATGACGTCGTTTTTGGTGGTTTCACGACGCTACCTAGCTTAAACTAACATAACTCAACCTGACATAACCTTCGCACTTCTATCGTTAGAAAACGTTTTACTCGCTACTTTACATTGCTTTCTACAATATTACGACGGTTTCAAGCGCTTTCACATTAGATATCGCAGTTCTCAACTTGTAAAGGTGAAAAACACTGCATCTCACTAAGTGACATTGTTTAATGCGGTTTTGGCGCGGTTCATATCTTAACCTAACCTAACCTAACCTAACCTAACCCAACCTAACCTAACATAACCTAACCTAACCTAACCTAACCTAACCAAACCTAACCTAACGTAACCTAACCTAACCTAACCTAACCTAACCTAACGACGTTTGCAAGCGCTTTCACATTAGATATCGCAGTTCCCGACTTGTGATGGTGAAAAACACTGCATCTCAATAAGTGACATTGTTTAATGCGGTTTTACGACGGTTCATACCTTAACCTAACCTAACCTAACCTAACCTAACCCAACCTAACCTAACATAACCTAACCTAACCTAACCTTACCAAACCTAACCTAACGTAACCTAACCTAACGACGTTTGCAAGCGCTTTCACATTAGATATCGCAGTTCCCGACTTGTAATGGTGAAAAACACTGCATCTCACTAAGTGACATTGTTTAATGCGGTTTTACGACGGTTCATACCTTAACCTAACGTAACCTAACCTAACCTAACCCAACCTAACCTAACATAACCTAACCTAACCTAACCTAACAAACCTAACCTAACGTAACCTAACCTAACCTAACCTAGCCTAACGACGTTTGCAAGCGCTTTCACATTAGATATCGCAGTTCCCGACTTGTAATGTTGAAAAACACTACATCTCACTAAGTGACATTGTTTAATGCGGTTTTACGACGGTTGATATGTGAACCTAACCTAACATTCGCACTTGTATCTAAAGACGCTCAATTACACTGTTTCGTTCACAATTACGATATTTGCTTGACCTCACAGTTTCTCACCAACTTATTACAGTACAGAACGCTGTATCTCGCTAAATGACATCGTTCTTTAAGGTTTCACGATACTTGCATGCGCTTTACCGAGAATGTCACAACATAGCAGTTTCGCACTTGTAACGGTACAACACGCAGTATTTGGCTTGTTCATGCCGTTTTGTGTGCTTTCACAACATTTTACCTATCGCAGTTTCGTACTCGCAATAAAACACTATCTCGTTAAATGACGTCGTTTTTGGTGGTTTCACGACGCTACCTAGCTTAAACTAACATAACTCAACCTAACATAACCTTCGCACTTCTATCGTTAGAAAACGTTTTACTCGCTACTTTACATTGCTTTCTACAACATTACGACGGTTTCAAGCGCTTTCACATTAGATATCGCAGTTCTCAACTTGTAAAGGTGAAAAACACTGCATCTCACTAAGTGACATTGTTTAATGCGGTTTTAGCGCGGTTCATATCTTAACCTAACCTAACCTAACCTAACCTAACCCAACCTAACCTAACCTAACCTAACCTAACCAAACCTAACCTAACGTAACCTAACCTAACCTAACCTAACCTAACGACGTTTGCAAGCGCTTTCACATTAGATATCGCAGTTCCCGACTTGTGATGGTGAAAAACACTGCATCTCAATAAGTGACATTGTTTAATGCGGTTTTACGACGGTTCATACCTTAACCTAACCTAACCTAACCTAACCTAACCCAACCTAACCTAACATAACCTAACCTAACCTAACCTTACCAAACCTAACCTAACGTAACCTAACCTAACGACGTTTGCAAGCGCTTTCACATTAGATATCGCAGTTCCCGACTTGTAATGGTGAAAAACACTGCATCTCACTAAGTGACATTGTTTAATGCGGTTTTACGACGGTTCATATCTTAACCTAACCTAACATTCGTACTTGTATTGAAAAACGCTCTATTACACTGTTTCGTTCACAATTACGATATTTGCATAACCTCACAGTTTTTCACCAACTTATTGCAGTACAGAACGCTGTATCTCGCTAAATGACATTGTTCTTTAGGGTTTCACGATGGTTGCATGTGCTTTAACGAGAATATCACAATATAGCAGTTTCGCACTTGTAACGGTAGAACACGCAGTATTTGGCTTGTTCATGCCGTTTTGTGTGCTTTCACAACATTTCACCTATCGCAGTTTAATACTCGCAATAAAACAACACTATCTCGTTAGATGACGTCGTTTTTGGTAGTTTCACGACGCTACCTAGCTTAAACTAACCCAACCTAACCTAACCTTCGCACTTCTATCGTTAGAAAACGTTTTATTCGCAACTTCACAATGTTTTCTACAAGATTACGACGGTTTCATGCGCTTTCACATTAGATATCGTAGTTCCCGACTTGTAATGTTGAAAAACACTACATATCACTAAGTGACATTGTTTAATGCGGTTTTACGACGGTTGATATGTCAACCTAACCTAACATTCGCACTTGTATCTAAAGACGCTCAATTACACTGTTTCGTTCACAATTACGATATTTGCTTGACCTCACAGTTCCTCACCATCTTATTACAGTACAGAACGCTGTATCTCGCTAAATGACATCGTTCTTTAAGGTTTCACGATACTTGCATGCGCTTTACCGAGAATGTCACAACATAGCAGTTTCGCACTTGTAACGGTACAACACCCAGTATTTGGCTTGTTCATGCCGTTTTGTGTGCTTTCACAACATTTTACCTATCGCAGTTTCGTACTCGCAATAAAACAACATTATCTCGTTAGATGACGTCGTTTTTGGTGGTTTCACGACGCTACCTAGCTTAAACTAACATAACTCAACCTAACATAACCTTCGCACTTCTATCGTTAGAAAACGTTTTACTCGTTACTTTACATTGCTTTCTACAACTTTACGACGTTTGCAAGCGCTTTCACATTAGATATCGAAGTTCCCGACTTGTAATGGTGAAAAACACTGCATCTCACTAAGTGACATTGTTTAATGCGGTTTTACGACGGTTCATATCTTGACCTAACCTAACATTCGTACTTGTATTGAAAAACGCTCAATTACACTGTTTCGTTCACAATTACGATATTTGCATAACCTCACAGTTTTTCACCATCTTATTGCAGTACAGAACGCTGTATCTAGCTAAATGACATTGTTCTTTAAGGTTTCACGATGCTTGCATGCGCTTTAACGAGAATATCACAATATAGCAGTTCCGCACTTGTAACGGTAAAACACGCAGTATTTGGCTTGTTCATGCCGTTTTGTGTGCTTTCACAACATTTCACCTATCGCAGTTTAATACTCGCAATAAAACAACAGTATCTCGTTAGATGACGTCGTTTTTGGTAGTTTCACGACGCTACCTAGCTTAAACTAACCCAACCTAACCTAACCTTCGCACTTCTATCGTTAGAAAACGTTTTACTCGCAACTTTACAATGTTTTCTACAAGATTACGACGGTTTCATGCGCTTTCACATTAGATATCGTAGTTCCCGACTTGTAATGTTGAAAAACACTACATCTCACTAAGTGACATTGTTTAATGCGGTTTTACGACGGTTGATATGTGAACCTAACCTAACATTCGCACTTGTATCTAAAGACGCTCAATTACACTGTTTCGTTCACAATTATGATATTTGCTTGACCTCACAGTTTCTCACCAACTTATTACAGTACAGAACGCTGTATCTCGCTAAATGACATCGTTCTTTAAGGTTTCACGATACTTGCATGCGCTTTACCGAGAATGTCACAACATAGCAGTTTCGCACTTGTAACGGTACAACACGCAGTATTTGGCTTGTTCATGCCGTTTTGTGTGCTTTCACAACATTTTACCTATCGCAGTTTCGTACTCGCAATAAAACACTATCTCGTTAAATGACGTCGTTTTTGGTGGTTTCACGACGCTACCTAGCTTAAACTAACATAACTCAACCTAACATAACCTTCGCACTTCTATCGTTAGAAAACGTTTTACTCGCTACTTTACATTGCTTTCTACAACATTACGACGGTTTCAAGCGCTTTCACATTAGATATCGCAGTTCTCAACTTGTAAAGGTGAAAAACACTGCATCTCACTAAGTGACATTGTTTAATGCGGTTTTAGCGCGGTTCATATCTTAACCTAACCTAACCTAACCTAACCTAACCTAACCCAACCTAACCTAACATAACCTAACCTAACCTAACCAAACCTAACCTAACGTAACCTAACCTAACCTAACCTAACCTAACCTAACCTAACGACGTTTGCAAGCGCTTTCACATTAGATATCACAGTTCCCGACTTGTGATGGTGAAAAAGACTGCATCTCAATAAGTGACATTGTTTAATGCGGTTTTACGACGGTTCATACCTTAACCTAACCTAACTTAACCTAACCTAACCCAACCTAACCTAACATAACCTAACCTAACCTAACCTTACCAAACCTAACCTAACGTAACCTAACCTAACGACGTTTGCAAGCGCTTTCACATTAGATATCGCAGTTCCCGACTTGTAATGGTGAAAAACACTGCATCTCACTAAGTGACATTGTTTAATGCGGTTTTACGACGGTTCATATCTTAACCTAACCTAACATTCGTACTTGTATTGAAAAACGCTCTATTACACTGTTTCCTTCACAATTACGATATTTGCATAACCTCACAGTTTTTCACCAACTTATTGCAGTACAGAACGCTGTATCTCGCTAAATGACATTGTTCTTTAAGGTTTCACGATGCTTGCATGCGCTTTAACGAGAATATCACAATATAGCAGTTTCGCACTTGTAACGGTAGAACACGCAGTATTTGGCTTGTTCATGCCGTTTTGTGTGCTTTCACAACATTTCACCTATCGAAGTTTAATACTCGCAATAAAACAACACTAACTCTTTAGATGACGTCGTTTTTGGTAGTTTCACGACGCTACCTAGCCTAAACTAACCTAACCTAACCTAACCTTCGCACTTCTATCGTTAGAAAACGTTTTATTCGCTACTTTACAATGTTTTCTACAAGATTACGACGGTTTCATGCGCTTTCACAATAGATATCGCAGTTCCCAACTTGTAAAGGTGAAAAACACTGCATCTCACTAAGTGACATTGTTTAATGCGGTTTTACGACGGTTCATACCTTAACCTAACGTAACCTAACCTAACCTAACCTTACCTAACCTAACCTAACCCAACCTAACCTAACCTAACCTAACCTAACCCAACCCAACCCAACCTAACCTAACCTAAGCTAACCTAACCAAACCTAACCAAACCTAACCTAACCTAACTTAACCTAACCTAACGTAACCTAACCTAACCTATTCTAACGTAACCTAACCTTACCTGACCTAACCTAACCTAACGTAACCTAACCTAACCTAACATAACCTAACGTAACCTAACCTAACCTAACCTAACCTAACGTAACCTAACCTAACCTAACCCAACCTAACCCAACCCAACCCAACCCAACAACACCCAACCCAACCTAACCTAACCTAACGTAACCTAACCTAACCTAACGTAACCTAACCTAACCTAACCTAACGTAACCTAACCTAACCTTACGTAACCTAACCTAACCTAACCTAACCCAACCTAACCTAACCTAACCTAACCTAACCTAACCCAACTCAACCCAACCTAACCTAATCTAACCTAACCTTACCTAACCTAACCTAACAAAACCTAACCTAACCTAACCTAACCTAACCTAACCTAACGACGGTTGCAAGCGCTTTCACATTAGATATCGCAGTTCCCGACTTGTAATGGTGAAAAACACTGCATCTCACTAGTGACATTGTTTAATGCGGTTTTACGACGGTTCATATCTTGACCTAACCTAACATTCGTACTTGTATTGAAAAACGCTCAATTACACTGTTTCGTTCACAATTACGATATTTGCAGAACCTCACAGTTTTTCACCAACTTATTGCAGTACAGAACGCTGTATCTAGCTAAATGACATTGTTCTTTAAGGTTTCACGATGCTTGCATGCGCTTTAACGAGAATATCACAATATAGCAGTTTCGCACTTGTAACGGTAGAACACGCAGTATTTGGCTTGTTCATGCCGTTTTGTGTGCTTTCACAACATTTCACCTATCGCAGTTTAATACTCGCAATAAAACAACCGTATCTCGTTAGATGACGTCGTTTTTGGTAGTTTCACGACGCTACCTAGCTTAAACTAACCCAACCTAACCTAACCTTCGCACTTCTATCGTTAGAAAACGTTTTACTCGCAACTTTACAATGTTTTCTACAAGATTACGACGGTTTCATGCGCTTTCACATTAGATATCGTAGTTCCCGACTTGTAATGTTGAAAAACACTACATCTCACTAAGTGACATTGTTTAATGCGGTTTTACGACGGTTGATATGTGAACCTAACCTAACATTCGCACTTGTATCTAAAGACGCTCAATTACACTGTTTCGTTCACAATTACGATATTTGCTTGACCTCAGAGTTTCTCACCAACTTATTACAGTACAGAACGCTGTATCTCGCTAAATGACATCGTTCTTTAAGGTTTCACGATACTTGCATGCGCTTTACCGAGAATGTCACAACATAGCAGTTTCGCACTTGTAACGGTACAACACGCAGTATTTGGCTTGTTCATGCCGTTTTGTGTGCTTTCACAACATTTTACCTATCGCAGTTTCGTACTCGCAATAAAACACTATCTCGTTAAATGACGCCGTTTTTGGTGGTTTCACGACGCTACCTAGCTTAAACTAACATAACTCAACCTAACATAACCTTCGCACTTCTATCGTTAGAAAACGTTTTACTCGCTACTTTACATTGCTTTCTACAACATTACGACGGTTTCAAGCGCTTTCACATTAGATATCGCAGTTCTCAACTTGTAAAGGTGAAAAACACTGCATCTCACTAAGTGACATTGTTTAATGCGGTTTTAGCGCGGTTCATATCTTAACCTAACCTAACCTAACCTAACCTAACCCAACCTAACCTAACATAACCTAACATAACCTAACCTAACCAAACCTAACCTAACGTAACCTAACCTAACCTAACCTAACCTAACCTAACCTAACCTAACGACGTTTGCAAGCGCTTTCACATTAGATATCGCAGTTCCCGACTTGTGATGGTGAAAAACACTGCATCTCAATAAGTGACATTGTTTAATGCGGTTTTACGACGGTTCATACCTTAACCTAACCTAACCTAACCTAACCTAACCCAACCTAACCTAACATAACCTAACCTAACCTAACCTTACCAAACCTAACCTAACGTAACCTAACCTAACGAAGTTTGCAAGCGCTTTCACATTAGATATCGCAGTTCCCGACTTGTAATGGTGAAAAACACTGCATCTCACTAAGTGACATTGTTTAATGCGGTTTTACGACGGTTCATATCTTAACCTAACCTAACATTCATACTTGTATTGAAAAACGCTCTATTACACTGTTTCGTTCACAATTACGATATTTGCATAACCTCACAGTTTTTCACCAACTTATTGCAGTACAGAACGCTGTATCTCGCTAAATGACATTGTTCTTTAGGGTTTCACGATGGTTGCATGCGCTTTAACGAGAATATCACAATATAGCAGTTTCGCACTTGTAACGGTACAACACCCAGTATTTGGCTTGTTCATGCCGTTTTGTGTGCTTTCACAACATTTTACCTATCGCAGTTTCGTACTCGCAATAAAACAACATTATCTCGTTAGATGACGTCGTTTTTGGTGGTTTCACGACGCTACCTAGCTTAAACTAACATAACTCAACCTAACATAACCTTCGCACTTCTATCGTTAGAAAACGTTTTACTCGTTACTTTACATTGCTTTCTACAACTTTACGACGGTTTCAAGCGCTTTCACATTAGATATCGCAGTTCCCAACTTGTAAAGGTGAAAAACACTGCATCTCACTAAGTGACATTGTTTAATGCGGTTTTACGACGGTTCATACCTTAACCTAACGTAACCTAACCTAACCTAACCCAACCTAACCTAACATAACCTAACCTAACCTAACCTAACCAAACCTAACCTAACGTAACCTAACCTAACCTAACCTAGCCTAACGACGTTTGCAAGCGCTTTCACATTAGATATCGAAGTTCCCGACTTGTAATGGTGAAAAACACTGCATCTCACTAAGTGACATTGTTTAATGCGGTTTTACGACGGTTCATATCTTGACCTAACCTAACATTCGTACTTGTATTGAAAAACGCTCAATTACACTGTTTCGTTCACAATTACGATATTTGCATAACCTCACAGTTTTTCACCAACTTATTGCAGTACAGAACGCTGTATCTAGCTAAATGACATTGTTCTTTAAGGTTTCACGATGCTTGCATGCGCTTTAACGAGAATATCACAATATAGCAGTTTCGCACTTGTAACGGTAGAACACGCAGTATTTGGCTTGTTCATGCCGTTTTGTGTGCTTTCACAACATTTCACCTATCGCAGTTTAATACTCGCAATAAAACAACAGTATCTCGTTAGATGACGTCGTTTTTGGTAGTTTCACGACGCTACCTAGCTTAAACTAACCCAACCTAACCTAACCTTCGCACTTCTATCGTTAGAAAACGTTTTACTTGCAACTTTACAATGTTTTCTACAAGATTACGACGGTTTCATGCGCTTTCACATTAGATATCGTAGTTCCCGAATTGTAATGTTGAAAAACACTACATCTCACTAAGTGACATTGTTTAATGCGGTTTTACGACGGTTGATATGTGAACCTAACCTAACATTCGCACTTGTATCTAAAGACGCTCAATTACACTGTTTCGTTCACAATTATGATATTTGCTTGACCTCACAGTTTCTCACCAACTTATTACAGTACAGAACGCTGTATCTCGCTAAATGACATCGTTCTTTAAGGTTTCACGATACTTGCATGCGCTTTACCGAGAATGTCACAACATAGCAGTTTCGCACTTGTAACGGTACAACACGCAGTATTTGGCTTGTTCATGCCGTATTGTGTGCTTTCACAACATTTTACCTATCGCAGTTTCGTACTCGCAATAAAACACTATCTCGTTAAATGACGTCGTTTTTGGTGGTTTCACGACGCTACCTAGCTTAAACTAACATAACTCAACCTAACATAACCTTCGCACTTCTATCGTTAGAAAACGTTTTACTCGCTACTTTACATTGCTTTCTACAACATTACGACGGTTTCAAGCGCTTTCACATTAGATATCGCAGTTCTCAACTTGTAAAGGTGAAAAACACTGCATCTCACTAAGTGACATTGTTTAATGCGGTTTTAGCGCGGTTCATATCTTAACCTAACCTAACCTAACCTAACCTAACCCAACCTAACCTAACATAACCTAACCTAACCTAACCTAACCAAACCTAACCTAACGTAACCTAACCTAACCTAACCTAATAATACTGATTGTTGGCCTAGTTGGTATTTACTTAATGGCATGATTTGGCCGCAAAAGAGACACACACAAGAAAAGGAACACTCAAACGACAAGCACAGGCGGCACTTCCAACTAAAGCAGACTAGGTGCAGACCCAGACTTAAGTACGAAAATATAGACATGCGCAGTCTTCATACAGCCTTACGCTATCCAACAATCAAACAATCTTGTCTCCGAAGCATACAACGTCACCGACGGTTCGCTGATACACCTTTCACCTTTCTTTTTAATGTAATAGGCTTCCATCAGCTCACGCGCAGTTTTGTACCTGCTTCTACCCAGAATCTTAAACTCATTAAAACGTGGTACACACCCACAGGCTTTACAGTGCATAGGCAAATGCGCCAAGCCATCGTTCATTAAATTTAATTCGTGCTCCCTAACTCGTTCATTGATGCAGCGCCCGGTAATCCCGATGTACGAGTTGCCACACGAAAAGGGAATCTCATAAACAACGCCTTTTGCACATCTCCCGTACATCGTGGCGTGTTTTTTGCCGCACCCTTGACGGCTCGCCTCCACCTCCCGAGCAGTTCTCGGGCACAGCTGAGCCAGCTTTATGGGTGATGTTACTAGAGCTGCCACGGGGGAACAAAGAACCGAAACCGTAAGACCCGCAGTGATTCCTTATGTTCATAAGGTCTCCCACAACCTGAAAAAGGTAGCAGGCCGGTATGGGGTACCTGTCGCCTTCTCTGCGCCCATAAAGCTGGCTCAGCTGTGCCCGAGAACTGCTCGGGAGGTGGAGGCGAGCCGTCAAGGGTGCGGCAAAAAACACGCCACGATGTACGGGAGATGTGCAAAAGGCGTTGTTTATGAGATTCCCTTTTCGTGTGGCAACTCGTACATCGGGATTACCGGGCGCTGCATCAATGAACGAGTTAGGGAGCACGAATTATATTTAATGAACGATGGCTTGGCGCATTTGCCTATGCACTGTAAAGCCTGTGGGTGTGTACCACGTTTTAATGAGTTTAAGATTCTGGGTAGAAGCAGGTACAAAACTGCGCGTGAGCTGATGGAAGCCTATTACATTAAAAAGAAAGGTGAAAGGTGTATCAGCGAACCGTCGGTGACGTTGTATGCTTCGGAGACAAGATTGTTTGATTGTTGGATAGCGTAAGGCTGTATGAAGACTGCGCATGTCTATATTTTCGTACTTAAGTCTGGGTCTGCACCTAGTCTGCTTTAGTTGGAAGTGCCGCCTGTGCTTGTCGTTTGAGTGTTCCTTTTCTTGTGTGTGTCTCTTTTGCGGCCAAATCATGCCATTAACTAACCTAACCTAACCTAACCTAACCTAACCTAACCTAACGACGTTTGCAAGCGCTTTCGCATTAGATATCGCAGTTCCCGACTTGTGATGGTGAAAAACACTGCATCTCAATAAGTGACATTGTTTAATGCGGTTTTACGACGGTTCATACCTTAACCTAACCTAACCTAACCCAACCTAACCTAACATAACCTAACCCAACCTAACCTTACCAAACCTAACCTAACGTAACCTAACCTAACGACGTTTGCAAGCGCTTTCACATTAGATATCGCAGTTCCCGACTTGTGATGGTGAAAAACACTGCATCTCACTAAGTGACATTGTTTAATGCGGTTTTACGACGGTTCATATCTTAACCTAACCTAACATTCGTACTTGTATTGAAAAACGCTCTATTACACTGTTTCGTTCACAATTACGATATTTGCATAACCTCACAGTTTTTCACCAACTTATTGCAGTACAGAACGCTGTATCTCGCTAAATGACATCGTTCTTTAAGGTTTCACGATGCTTGCATGCGCTTTAACGAGAATATCACAACATAGCAGTTTCGCACTTGTAACGGTACAACACGCAGTATTTGGCTTGTTCATGCCGTTTTGTGTGCTTTCACAACATTTTACCTATCGCAGTTTCGTACTCGCAATAAAACAACACTATCTCGTTAAATGACGTCGTTTTTGGTGGTTTCACGACGCTACCTAGCTTAAACTAACATAACTCAACCTAACATAACCTTCGCACTTCTATCGTTAGAAAACGTTTTACTCGCTACTTTACATTGCTTTCTACAACATTACGACGGTTTCAAGCGCTTTCACATTAGATATCGCAGTTCTCAACTTGTAAAGGTGAAAAACACTGCATCTCACTAAGTGACATTGTTTAATGCGGTTTTAGCGCGGTTCATATCTTAACCTAACCTAACCTAACCCAACCTAACCTAACATAACCTAACCTAACCTAACCTAACCAAACCTAACCTAACGTAACCTAACCTAACCTAACCTAACCTAACCTAACCTAACGACGTTTGCAGGCGCTTTCACATTAGATATCGCAGTTCCCCACTTTTAATGGTGAAAAACACTGCATCTCACTAATTGACATTGTTTAATGCGGTTTTACGACGGTTCATATCTTAACCTAACCTAACATTCGCACTTGTATCTAAAAACGCTCTATTACACTGTTTTGTTCACAATTACGATATTTGCATAACCTCACAGTTTTTCACCAACATATTGCAGTACGGAACGCTGTATCTCGCTAAATGACATCGTTCTTTAAGGTTTCACGATGCTTGCATGCGCTTTAACGAGAATATCACAATATAGCAGTTTCGCACTTGTAACGGTAGAACACGCAGTATTTGGCTTGTTCATGCCGTTTTGTTTGCTTTCACAACATTTCACCTATCGCAGTTTAATACTCGCAATAAAACAACACTATCTCGTTAGATGACGTCGTTTTTGGTAGTTTCACGACGCTACCTAGCTTAAACTAACCCAACCTAACCTAACCTTCGCACTTCTATCGTTAGAAAACGTTTTACTCGCAACTTTACAATGTTTTTACAAGATTACGACGGTTTCATGCGCTTTCACATTAGATATCGTAGTTCCCGACTTGTAATGTTGAAAAACACTACATCTCACTAAGTGACATTGTTTAATGCGGTTTTACGACGGTTGATATGTCAACATAACCTAACATTCGCACTTGTATATAAAGACGCTCAATTACACTGTTTCGTTCACAATTACGATATTTGCTTGACCTCACAGTTTCTCACCAACTTATTACAGTACAGAATGCTGTATCTCGCTAAATGACATCGTTCTTTAAGGTTTCACGATACTTGCATGCGCTTTACCGAGAATGTCACAACATAGCAGTTTCGCACTTGTAACGGTACAACACGCAGTATTTGGCTTTTTCATGCCGTTTTGTGTGCTTTCACAACATTTTACATATCGCAGTTTCGTACTCGCAATAAAACAACATTATCTCGTTAGATGACGTCGTTTTTGGTGGTTTCACGACGCTACCTAGCTTAAACTAACATAACTCAACCTAACATAACCTTCGCACTTCTATCGTTAGAAAACGTTTTACTCGTTACTTTACATTGCTTTCTACAACTTTACGACGGTTTCAAGCGCTTTCACATTAGATATCGCAGTTCCCAACTTGTAAAGGTGAAAAACACTGCATGTCACCAAGTGACATTGTTTAATGCGGTTTTACGACGGTTCATATCTTAACCTAACCTAACATTCGTACTTGTATTGAAAAACGCTCTATTACACTGTTTCGTTCACAATTACGATATTTGCATAACCTCACAGTTTTTCACCAACTTATTGCAGTACAGAACGCTGTATCTCGCTAAATGACATTGTTCTTTAAGGTTTCACGATGCTTGCATGCGCTTTAACGAGAATATCACAATATAGCAGTTTCGCACTTATAACGGTAGAACACGCAGTATTTGGCTTGTTCATGCCGTTTTGTGTGCTTTCACAACATTTCACCTATCGAAGTTTAATACTCGCAATAAAACAACACTAACTCTTTAGATGACGTCGTTTTTGGTAGTTTCACGACGCTACCTAGCCTAAACTAACCTAACCTAACCTAACCTAACCTAACCTTCGCACTTCTATCGTTAGAAAACGTTTTATTCGCTACTTTACAATGTTTTCTACAAGATTACGACGGTTTCATGCGCTTTCACATTAGATATCGCAGTTCCCGACTTGTAATGGTGAAAAACACTACATCTCACTAAGTGACATTGTTTAATGCGGTTTTACGACGGTTCATACCTTAACCTAACGTAACCTAACCTAACCTAACCTAACCTTACCTAACCTAACCTAAGCTAACCTAACCCAACCCAACCCAACCTAACCTAACCTAACCTAACCTAAACTAACCTAACCCAACCTAACCTAACCTAACCTAACCTAACCCAACCCAACCTAACCAAACCTAAGCTAACCTAACCAAACCTAACCAAACCTAACCTAACCTAACTTAACCTAACCTAACGTAACCTAACCTAACCTAACCTATTCTAACGTAACCTAACCTTACCTGACCTAACCTAACCTAACGTAACCTAACCTAACCTAACATAACCTAACGTAACCTAACCTAACCTAACCTAACCTAACGTAACCTAACCTAACCTAACCCAACCTAACCCAACCCAACCCAACCCAACAACACCCAACCCAACCTAACCTAACCTAACGTAACCTAACCTAACCTAACGTAACCTAACCTAACCTAACCTAACGTAACCTAACCTAACCTTACGTAACCTAACCTAACCTAACCTAACCCAACCTAACCTAACCTAACCTAACCTAACCCAACTCAACCCAACCTAACCTAATCTAACCTAACCTTACCTAACCTAACCTAACAAAACCTAACCTAACCTAACCTAACCTAACCTAACCTAACGACGGTTGCAAGCGCTTTCACATTAGATATCGCAGTTCCCGACTTGTAATGGTGAAAAACACTGCATCTCACTAAGTGACATTGTTTAATGCGGTTTTACGACGGTTCATATCTTGACCTAACCTAACATTCGTACTTGTATTGAAAAACGCTCAATTACACTGTTTCGTTCACAATTACGATATTTGCAGAACCTCACAGTTTTTCACCAACTTATTGCAGTACAGAACGCTGTATCTAGCTAAATGACATTGTTCTTTAAGGTTTCACGATGCTTGCATGCGCTTTAACGAGAATATCACAATATAGCAGTTTCGCACTTGTAACGGTAGAACACGCAGTATTTGGCTTGTTCATGCCGTTTTGTGTGCTTTCACAACATTTCACCTATCGCAGTTTAATACTCGCAATAAAACAACCGTATCTCGTTAGATGACGTCGTTTTTGGTAGTTTCACGACGCTACCTAGCTTAAACTAACCCAACCTAACCTAACCTTCGCACTTCTATCGTTAGAAAACGTTTTACTCGCAACTTTACAATGTTTTCTACAAGATTACGACGGTTTCATGCGCTTTCACATTAGATATCGTAGTTCCCGACTTGTAATGTTGAAAAACACTACATCTCACTAAGTGACATTGTTTAATGCGGTTTTACGACGGTTGATATGTGAACCTAACCTAACATTCGCACTTGTATCTAAAGACGCTCAATTACACTGTTTCGTTCACAATTACGATATTTGCTTGACCTCACAGTTTCTCACCAACTTATTACAGTACAGAACGCTGTATCTCGCTAAATGACATCGTTCTTTAAGGTTTCACGATACTTGCATGCGCTTTACCGAGAATGTCACAACATAGCAGTTTCGCACTTGTAACGGTACAACACGCAGTATTTGGCTTGTTCATGCCGTTTTGTGTGCTTTCACAACATTTTACCTATCGCAGTTTCGTACTCGCAATAAAACACTATCTCGTTAAATGACGTCGTTTTTGGTGGTTTCACGACGCTACCTAGCTTAAACTAACATAACTCAACCTAACATAACCTTCGCACTTCTATCGTTAGAAAACGTTTTACTCGCTACTTTACATTGCTTTCTACAACATTACGACGGTTTCAAGCGCTTTCACATTAGATATCGCAGTTCTCAACTTGTAAAGGTGAAAAACACTGCATCTCACTAAGTGACATTGTTTAATGCGGTTTTAGCGCGGTTCATATCTTAACCTAACCTAACCTAACCTAACCTAACCCAACCTAACCTAACATAACCTAACCTAACCTAACCTAACCAAACCTAACCTAACGTAACCTAACCTAACCTAACCTAACCTAACCTAACCTAACGACGTTTGCAAGCGCTTTCACATTAGATATCGCAGTTCCCGACTTGTGATGGTGAAAAACACTGCATCTCAATAAGTGACATTGTTTAATGCGGTTTTACGACGGTTCATACCTTAACCTAACCTAACCTAACCTAACCTAACCCAACCTAACCTAACATAACCTAACCTAACCTAACCTTACCAAACCTAACCTAACGTAACCTAACCTAACGACGTTTGCAAGCGCTTTCACATTAGATATCGCAGTTCCCGACTTGTAATGGTGAAAAACACTGCATCTCACTAAGTGACATTGTTTAATGCGGTTTTACGACGGTTCATATCTTAACCTAACCTAACATTCGTACTTGTATTGAAAAACGCTCTATTACACTGTTTCGTTCACAATTACGATATTTGCATAACCTCACAGTTTTTCACCAACTTATTGCAGTACAGAACGCTGTATCTCGCTAAATGACATTGTTCTTTAGGGTTTCACGATGGTTGCATGCGCTTTAACGAGAATATCACAATATAGCAGTTTCGCACTTGTAACGGTAGAACACGCAGTATTTGGCTTGTTCATGCCGTTTTGTGTGCTTTCACAACATTTCACCTATCGCAGTTTAATACTCGCAATAAAACAACACTATCTCGTTAGATGACGTCGTTGTTGGTAGTTTCACGACGCTACCTAGCTTAAACTAACCCAACCTAACCTAACCTTCGCACTTCTATCGTTAGAAAACGTTTTATTCGCAACTTCACAATGTTTTCTACAAGATTACGACGGTTTCATGCGCTTTCACATTAGATATTGTAGTTCCCGACTTGTAATGTTGAAAAACACTACATCTCACTAAGTGACATTGTTTAATGCGGTTTTACGACGGTTGATATGTCAACCTAACCTAACATTCGCACTTGTATCTAAAGACGCTCAATTACACTGTTTCGTTCACAATTACGATATTTGCTTGACCTCACAGTTCCTCACCATCTTATTACAGTACAGAACGCTGTATCTCGCTAAATGACATCGTTCTTTAAGGTTTCACGATACTTGCATGCGCTTTACCGAGAATGTCACAACATAGCAGTTTCGCACTTGTAACGGTACAACACCCAGTATTTGGCTTGTTCATGCCGTTTTGTGTGCTTTCACAACATTTTACCTATCGCAGTTTCGTACTCGCAATAAAACAACATTATCTCGTTAGATGACGTCGTTTTTGGTGGTTTCACGACGCTACCTAGCTTAAACTAACATAACTCAACCTAACATAACCTTCGCACTTCTATCGTTAGAAAACGTTTTACTCGTTACTTTACATTGCTTTCTACAACTTTACGACGGTTTCAAGCGCTTTCACATTAGATATCGCAGTTCCCAACTTGTAAAGGTGAAAAACAGTGCATCTCATTAAGTGACATTGTTTAATGCGGTTTTACGACGGTTCATACCTTAACCTAACGTAACCTAACCTAACCTAACCCAACCTAACCTAACATAACCTAACCTAACCTAACCTAACCAAACCTAACCTAACGTAACCTAACCTAACCTAACCTAGCCTAACGACGTTTGCAAGCGCTTTCACATTAGATATCGAAGTTCCCGACTTGTAATGGTGAAAAACACTGCATCTCACTAAGTGACATTGTTTAATGCGGTTTTACGACGGTTCATATCTTGACCTAACCTAACATTCGTACTTGTATTGAAAAACGCTCAATTACACTGTTTCGTTCACAACGAAACAGTGTAATTGAGACTTTGGCAGCAGTGGTTGCGGCTAGAGGACGGCGCTCTAATTCCCTGCTTCTGCGCGATACAGGTTGGTGACAGCCAGCTCGTTTCAAGGACGATCACCTATCCGCCGGTCGATAACGTTCATTCAGCTGCCTGCTGATCGCAACTGCACGGTCACTACACGTGTCTGGGAAACCTGCGTCATCTGCGCTTGGTTACCCTCACCACCGACGGAAAAGACGTCACTGGACAGCTTGGCCTGCCACCTATAGGCGCCTTGGACCCTACATAAGGATTCCCTCTAGTCCTGGCTCGTCACTTTGGCAGCAGTGGTTGCGGCTAGAGGACGGCGCTCTAATTCCCTGCTTCTGCGCGATACAGGTTGGTGACAGCCAGCTCGTTTCAAGGACGATCACCTATCCGCCGGTCGATAACGTTCATTCAGCTGCCTGCTGATCGCAACTGCACGGTCACTACACGTGTCTGGGAAACCTGCGTCATCTGCGCTTGGTTACCCTCACCACCGACGGAAAAGACGTCACTGGACAGCTTGGCCTGCCACCTATAGGCGCCTTGGACCCTACATAAGGATTCCCTCTAGTCCTGGCTCGTCACTTTGGCAGCAGTGGTTGCGGCTAGAGGACGGCGCTCTAATTCCCTGCTTCTGCGCGATACAGGTTGGTTCCTTACTTATTGTTTTGTCTTGGAACTCCTTGCCGCTCCCACTGCTGCCAGCAGTTCTTGTAGTTTTTAGCGTTGTCTTTATTATACTCTTTTTTAGTGTTTTCTACTATTGCTGATGATTATTAGTGTTCTAAGCATTGCATCATGCCAACCACGGCCGAGCTTTCGAGGCAAATTGAGCTACTTCGTGCTGACCTTGCAGAAATGAAGAATAGCTTGCAAGTGCATAGCCAACTCTACGAGTCCGTTAAGAGCAGAAATGAAGAATTGTCCAAAGAAAACAAAGAACTCAGGGACGTGAGTAAACAACTATGTAATCGTCTGGCTGCCTTGGAGCAATACTCACGCTTAAACAATGTTGAGATAAAGGGTATCCCTGACACGAAAGGTGAAAACTGCCTTGCTATAATGCAGGCAATTGGTGAGAAAGTTGGGTGCCCCGTTGAGCCGACAGACATCGATGTCGTCCACCGTGTCCCGGCGAAAAATGGATCGAACATTATAGCGAGATTTTGCTCCAGGACAAAGAAAGCAGACTTTGCTTCCAAAGCACGGAAAGCACGAATCACGACGGGTGTCATTGGCTTTCGTAAAGAGACGGAAAAACCGGTGTTTGTTAACGATCACCTAACCCCAGAAAACAAGAGATTGTTTGCTCAGGCTTTGGAACTAAAAAAGGCGAAAAATTGGAAGCATCTATGGACAGATTCCTGCGTAATAAAGGCCAGAAAAAGTGATGACAGCCGCGTCTTTCGTATACGTGAAGCAGGCCATCTATCTGTCTTTCAGTAGATAGTTGCCTCTAAGATATCTGGAACAACCATGGATTCCTCTGTTTTGTCTTATCAGCAAACTAAAACATTTCTCAAGAATAAACCCCCAGCTTTATCATTGATTCATTTCAATGTCCGCAGCCTCAGAAAGCATCATAATGACCTCATACACTTCCTGACAGCAATCAATCACACGTTTTCAGTCATATGCCTCTCTGAGACATGGTTAACAAATAACGATGGTAATCTATATGGCATGTCGAACTATACCTCTGAGTACTGCAACCGCGATTCAGCCCGTGGTGGTGGTTCTGCGGTCTTTATTGATTCGTCATTGTCATATAGGCGTCGTCACGATCTTTCTTTTACTAACCTAAACTGTGAATCGGTCTGGCTTGAATTTGACCAAACGGTTTTTTCACTGAACGGCAGAAACACCATCATTGCATCAATCTACCGCTCTCCGTCTTCATCTATTGTTCATTTTTGCTCGCAACTTGAATCCCTTCTAAACCTTCTCGTTTTTGAAAACAAAAACGTCATCATATGCGGCGACATTAACATTAACATACTTGACCTTTACAGTCATACATGCTCGGATTATGTTCGCGTTTTTCAAAGTTTTGGCTTCTCATCGTTAATCACAGCTCCCACTAGGTGCGATCCATCAGGCACGAATACACTGATTGACCACATTTTGTCCAGTTTAACAACGAGCGCCTCTGCGGCTGTAATAGACTATCAGTTTAGTGACCATTATCCTGTTTTTCTCAGAATAGAATCCGCTCTCTTGCCCCGTGCCACAAATCATAAACAAGTCATGAAAGCGGTGTTTAACACAGAAACATTTGTTTCCTTGATTAACCAACTAGACTGGACTGATGTCACACAAAACGAATCTGCTGAGCAAGCCTACGACTCATTTTCTGCTCTAATAGCAAACTGCATAACACAGAGCACATCGCATGTCCCTATTTCTTGGGGGTTTAAAGAGCGAAGAAACCCATGGATCACCAACGGATTATTGCACTCAATTTCAAAAAAAGATAAAATGCATAAGAAGCTTAAGGACCAACCATTTAACACAGTGCTACAAATTCGCTATAAAAAATATTCGAATACGCTTGGTGCAATTTTGAAACGTGCTAAACGTGACTATTTTCAAACGCGCATATTGCTTAATGGAACTGATACTAAACGAAACTGGCAGCTAATTAAAAAGTTTCTGAACAAAACCGATTCCCATGCACGGTTAACGAAAATAAGTACTGCATCCAGCACATTCACTGAGCCAATTGACATTGCCAATGCTTTTAACGACCATTTTGCCAACACTGAAAACAATCAACACCGGCCATCACTTTCCCACTTATCGCGCTGTCCGCAATCTTTTTACTTATATCCTACTTCTAGCGCTGAAGTTCGCTCTGTCATATCATCGTTAAAAACAACCGGGGCGGGTTTAGACTCCATTCACCCTTCACGAGTTAAGCTGATAATCGACTGTGTTTCACCTGTTCTTGCTAACATCATCAACAAAATGTTCAAGGATGGCACATTTCCAACCTCCCTAAAAAACGGCAAGATAACTCCCGTCTTCAAGAAAGGTGACCGTGAATGCATTAACAATTACCGTCCTATTTGCATTCTTCCTTTTTTTAGTAAAGTAATCGAAAAGATTTTGTACAAACGCCTCATGTCATATTTCAAAAAATTCGACTTGCTCTCTCCCCATCAGTTTGGTTTCCGTCCAGGTTTCTCAACCGAACTGGCGCTCATTAGTTTCACGGACAAAATCAAACTAGCCATTGATGACGGTTCACTATTTGGTGCAGTCTTTGTTGATCTTACTAAAGCTTTTGACACTATTAATCATTCCATTCTTTTTCACAAGCTCGCATCTTACGGCATTACAGGACCAGCCTTGAGCCTTATTAAGAATTACCTAAAAAACAGGTCGCAAGTTGTACAAATCGACGGTAGTGTTTCCTCTCCCAAGGTTACTAATACAGGAGTGCCTCAAGGATCTATTCTAGGCCCGCTGCTTTTTCTACTCTTCATCAACGATTTGCCCCTAACACTTCGCCATACTGACTGCTTGTTATATGCGGACGATACAACCATATATTCATCTCATAAAAGCATCGCCGTACTGTTACAAAATCTAAATGTTGACTTAAAAAATGTAAGTGATTGGTGCAGTCGTAACTGCCTGCACATTAACCCCACTAAAACTACATTTGTAATATTTCATTCTCCATTATCAAAAGTGCCACCCGTGGTGCTCACGATGGGGGACAATGAAATACCCGTTACTAACAGCGCCAGGTTTCTGGGTGTGATATTAGATGAGCACCTAAAATATAATATTCATGTTCATTCACTAATGCATAAAGTTTCTTTTGGCATACACGTAATCATTAAATCACGTAATTATTTCGAAAGGCCCATTATTCGTTCACTTTATCACTCTTTCATTCATAGCCATCTGTCTTACTGTGTATCATCTTGGGCTAATACTTACTTTTGTCACCTCGATTCCCTTCAACGCCTGCAAAACCAAGCTATACGACTAATGACCTTCAGTAATGTTTTTACCCCCTCTAAACCGCTATACCAAAATCTAAATATTTTGCCACTCTCAGAACTACTTAAACAAAAACTATCTCTATTTATTTTTCGGCTAAAGAGATGTGGCACCTCCATTCCGGCTTACTCAAATGAATTTTTTGTCAACACTAACATTACGAGGTTCTCTTCAAACGACAATCTACTTCTTCCCGCCGCTCGAACAAATTACGCGAAACTAACAGCCCTTTTTTCAGGCATATCCATTTGGAATTCGTTACCATACGAAATTAAATCAGCATCCTCTGTACATACATTTCAAAGCCTTCACAAAAAATACTGTCTCGGCAAATTATGTGGGCAGGCACACTAACTCAGGGATCTGCCATTTTTTTTTTTTTTTTTTTTTTTTTAATACGATTTCTTTTTTCTTTTATTTTCGCGCATGCTTGATTTGCTACCATTACCGCTGAATATTTTGCTATCATTTGCTGAATATTTTGCTATCATTTGCTATCATTCGCTGATTATTTGCTATTATTACCGATATGAATTAATCTTGCTTTTGTTTTGTAGCCGTAATTATTATAGCGTTTGGTATTCACTATTTTATATGCTGCTATTGTGTTAAAACTTACTATGTTCACTTTGTTTTGATGAATTCATGACGCCTGTGTCATGAAGATTTCCCTTATAACTGTGTTTTTTTTTTTTTTTCCAGCGTATATTACAGTCATAGACTTAAATACCATGACAGTTTTTTTGTTATTTTTTGTCTTTTTTCTTGCTTTTACTCTTCTTATGTAGCTCCTTTAGCTTTCCTGTAAATTTTATACATGTATTTTTTTTTTTTTGCTATCAGAGCATGCTTTTTTCTTGCTGCCCACGTTATTCAACTTACACATGTTCTAGTATTAGGAGGTCCCCCCGTCAGTTCCTGAAACTATGGGACCTCCGAATGTATTACTTACTACTAAAGATGTTACATTGTATCCAAAGAAGCTGAATAAATTGAATTGAATTGTTACAATTACGATATTTGCATTACCTCACAGTTTTTCACCAACTTATTGCAGTACAGAACGCTGTATCTAGCTAAATGACATTGTTCTTTAAGGTTTCACGATGCTTGCATGCGCTTTAACGAGAATATCACAATATAGCAGTTTCGCACTTGTAACGGTAGAACACGCAGTATTTGGCTTGTTCATGCCGTTTTGTGTGCTTTCACAACATTTCACCTATCGCAGTTTAATACTCGCAATAAAACAACAGTATCTCGTTAGATGACGTCGTTTTTGGTAGTTTCACGACGCTACCTAGCTTAAACTAACCCAACCTAACCTAACCTTCGCACTTCTATCGTTAGAAAACGTTTTACTCGCAACTTTACAATGTTTTCTACAAGATTACGACGGTTTCATGCGCTTTCACATTAGATATCGTAGTTCCCGAATTGTAATGTTGAAAAACACTACATCTCACTAAGTGACATTGTTTAATGCGGTTTTACGACGGTTGATATGTGAACCTAACCTAACATTCGCACTTGTATCTAAAGACGCTCAATTACACTGTTTCGTTCACAATTATGATATTTGCTTGACCTCACAGTTTCTCACCAACTTATTACAGTACAGAACGCTGTATCTCGCTAAATGACATCGTTCTTTAAGGTTTCACGATACTTGCATGCGCTTTACCGAGAATGTCACAACATAGCAGTTTCGCACTTGTACTGGTACAACACGCAGTATTTGGCTTGTTCATGCCGTTTTGTGTGCTTTCACAACATTTTACCTATCGCAGTTTCGTACTCGCAATAAAACACTATCTCGTTAAATGACGTCGTTTTTGGTGGTTTCACGACGCTACCTAGCTTAAACTAACATAACTCAACATAACATAACCTTCGCACTTCTATCGTTAGAAAACGTTTTACTCGCTACTTTACATTGCTTTCTACAACATTACGACGGTTTCAAGCGCTTTCACATGAGATATCGCAGTTCTCAACTTGTAAAGGTGAAAAACACTGCATCTCACTAAGTGACATTGTTTAATGCGGTTTTAGCGCGGTTCATATCTTAACCTAACCTAACCTAACCCAACCTAACCTAACCTAACCTAACCTAACCTAACCAAACCTAACCTAACGTAACCTAACCTAACCTAACCTAACCTAACCTAACGACGTTTGCAGGCGCTTTCACATTAGATATCGCAGTTCCCCACTTTTAATGGTGAAAAACACTGCATCTCACTAATTGACATTGTTTAATGCGGTTTTACGACGGTTCATATCTTAACCTAACCTAACATTCGCACTTGTATCTAAAAACGCTCTATTACACTGTTTTGTTCACAATTACGATATTTGCATAACCTCACAGTTTTTCACCAACATATTGCAGTACGGAACGCTGTATCTCGCTAAATGACATCGTTCTTTAAGGTTTCACGATGCTTGCATGCGCTTTAACGAGAATATCACAATATAGCAGTTTCGCACTTGTAACGGTAGAACACGCAGTATTTGGCTTGTTCATGCCGTTTTGTGTGCTTTCACAACATTTCACCTATCGCAGTTTAATACTCGCAATAAAACAACACTATCTCGTTAGATGACGTCGTTTTTGGTAGTTTCACGACGCTACCTAGCTTAAACTAACCCAACCTAACCTAACCTTCGCACTTCTATCGTTAGAAAACGTTTTACTCGCAACTTTACAATGTTTTTACAAGATTACGACGGTTTCATGCGCTTTCACATTAGATATCGTAGTTCCCGACTCGTAATGTTGAAAAACACTACATCTCACTAAGTGACATTGTTTAATGCGGTTTTACGACGGTTGATATGTCAACATAACCTAACATTCGCACTTGTATATAAAGACGCTCAATTACACTGTTTCGTTCACAATTACGATATTTGCTTGACCTCACAGTTTCTCACCAACTTATTACAGTACAGAATGCTGTATCTCGCTAAATGACATCGTTCTTTAAGGTTTCACGATACTTGCATGCGCTTTACCGAGAATGTCACAACATAGCAGTTTCGCACTTGTAACGGTACAACACGCAGTATTTGGCTTGTTCATGCCGTTTTGTGTGCTTTCACAACATTTTACCTATCGCAGTTTCGTACTCGCAATAAAACAACATTATCTCGTTAGATGACGTCGTTTTTGGTGGTTTCACGACGCTACCTAGCTTAAACTAACATAACTCAACCTAACATAACCTTCGCACTTCTATCGTTAGAAAACGTTTTACTCGTTACTTTACATTGCTTTCTACAACTTTACGACGGTTTCAAGCGCTTTCACATTAGATATCGCAGTTCCCAACTTGTAAAGGTGAAAAACACTGCATGTCACCAAGTGACATTGTTTAATGCGGTTTTACGACGGTTCATATCTTAACCTAACCTAACATTCGTACTTGTATTGAAAAACGCTCTATTACACTGTTTCGTTCACAATTACGATATTTGCATAACCTCACAGTTTTTCACCAACTTATTGCAGTACAGAACGTTGTATCTCGCTAAATGACATTGTTCTTTAAGGTTTCACGATGCTTGCATGCGCTTTAACGAGAATGTCACAACATAGCAGTTTCGCACTTGTAACGGTACAACACGCAGTATTTGGCTTGTTCATGCCGTTTTGTGTGCTTTCACAACATTTTACCTATCGCAGTTTCGTACTCGCAATAAAACAACATTATCTCGTTAGATGACGTCGTTTTTGGTGGTTTCACGACGCTACCTAGCTTAAACTAACATAACTCAACCTAACATAACCTTCGCACTTCTATCGTTAGAAAACGTTTTACTCGCTACTTTACATTGCTTTCTACAACATTACGACGGTTTCAAGCGCTTTCACATTAGATATCGCAGTTCTCAACTTGTAAAGGTGAAAAACACTGCATCTCACTAAGTGACATTGTTTAATGCGGTTTTAGCGCGGTTCATATCTTAACCTAACCTAACCTAACCTAACCTAACCCAACCTAACCTAACATAACCTAACCTAACCTAACCTAACCAAACCTAACCTAACGTAACCTAACCTAACCTAACCTAACCTAACCTAACGACGTTTGCAAGCGCTTTCACATTAGATATCGCAGTTCCCGACTTGTGATGGTGAAAAACACTGCATCTCAATAAGTGACATTGTTTAATGCGGTTTTACGACGGTTCATACCTTAACCTAACCTAACCTAACCTAACCTAACCCAACCTAACCTAACATAACCTAACCTAACCTAACCTTACCAAACCTAACCTAACGTAACCTAACCTAACGACGTTTGCAAGCGCTTTCACATTAGATATCGCAGTTCCCGACTTGTAATGGTGAAAAACACTGCATCTCACTAAGTGACATTGTTTAATGCGGTTTTACGACGGTTCATATCTTAACCTAACCTAACATTCGTACTTGTATTGAAAAACGCTCTATTACACTGTTTCGTTCACAATTACGATATTTGCATAACCTCACAGTTTTTCACCAACTTATTGCAGTACAGAACGCTGTATCTCGCTAAATGACATTGTTCTTTAGGGTTTCACGATGGTTGCATGCGCTTTAACGAGAATATCACAATATAGCAGTTTCGCACTTGTAACGGTAGAACACGCAGTATTTGGCTTGTTCATGCCGTTTTGTGTGCTTTCACAACATTTCACCTATCGCAGTTTAATACTCGCAATAAAACAACACTATCTCGTTAGATGACGTCGTTTTTGGTAGTTTCACGACGCTACCTAGCTTAAACTAACCCAACCTAACCTAACCTTCGCACTTCTATCGTTAGAAAACGTTTTATTCGCAACTTCACAATGTTTTCTACAAGATTACGACGGTTTCATGCGCTTTCACATTAGATATTGTAGTTCCCGACTTGTAATGTTGAAAAACACTACATCTCACTAAGTGACATTGTTTAATGCGGTTTTACGACGGTTGATATGTCAACCTAACCTAACATTCGCACTTGTATCTAAAGACGCTCAATTACACTGTTTCGTTCACAATTACGATATTTGCTTGACCTCACAGTTCCTCACCATCTTATTACAGTACAGAACGCTGTATCTCGCTAAATGACATCGTTCTTTAAGGTTTCACGATACTTGCATGCGCTTTACCGAGAATGTCACAACATAGCAGTTTCGCACTTGTAACGGTACAACACCCAGTATTTGGCTTGTTCATGCCGTTTTGTGTGCTTTCACAACATTTTACCTATCGCAGTTTCGTACTCGCAATAAAACAACATTATCTCGTTAGATGACGTCGTTTTTGGTGGTTTCACGACGCTACCTAGCTTAAACTAACATAACTCAACCTAACATAACCTTCGCACTTCTATCGTTAGAAAACGTTTTACTCGTTACTTTACATTGCTTTCTACAACTTTACGACGGTTTCAAGCGCTTTCACATTAGATATCGCAGTTCCCAACTTGTAAAGGTGAAAAACACTGCATCTCATTAAGTGACATTGTTTAATGCGGTTTTACGACGGTTCATACCTTAACCTAACGTAACCTAACCTAACCTAACCCAACCTAACCTAACATAACCTAACCTAACCTAACCTAACCAAACCTAACCTAACGTAACCTAACCTAACCTAACCTAGCCTAACGACGTTTGCAAGCGCTTTCACATTAGATATCGAAGTTCCCGACTTGTAATGGTGAAAAACACTGCATCTCACTAAGTGACATTGTTTAATGCGGTTTTACGACGGTTCATATCTTGACCTAACCTAACATTCGTACTTGTATTGAAAAACGCTCAATTACACTGTTTCGTTCACAATTACGATATTTGCATTACCTCACAGTTTTTCACCAACTTATTGCAGTACAGAACGCTGTATCTAGCTAAATGACATTGTTCTTTAAGGTTTCACGATGCTTGCATGCGCTTTAACGAGAATATCACAATATAGCAGTTTCGCACTTGTAACGGTAGAACACGCAGTATTTGGCTTGTTCATGCCGTTTTGTGTGCTTTCACAACATTTCACCTATCGCAGTTTAATACTCGCAATAAAACAACAGTATCTCGTTAGATGACGTCGTTTTTGGTAGTTTCACGACGCTACCTAGCTTAAACTAACCCAACCTAACCTAACCTTCGCACTTCTATCGTTAGAAAACGTTTTACTCGCAACTTTACAATGTTTTCTACAAGATTACGACGGTTTCATGCGCTTTCACATTAGATATCGTAGTTCCCGAATTGTAATGTTGAAAAACACTACATCTCACTAAGTGACATTGTTTAATGCGGTTTTACGACGGTAGATATGTGAACCTAACCTAACATTCGCACTCGTATCTAAAGACGCTCAATTACACTGTTTCGTTCACAATTATGATATTTGCTTGACCTCACAGTTTCTCACCAACTTATTACAGTACAGAACGCTGTATCTCGCTAAATGACATCGTTCTTTAAGGTTTCACGATACTTGCATGCGCTTTACCGAGAATGTCACAACATAGCAGTTTCGCACTTGTACTGGTACAACACGCAGTATTTGGCTTGTTCATGCCGTTTTGTGTGCTTTCACAACATTTTACCTATCGCAGTTTCGTACTCGCAATAAAACACTATCTCGTTAAATGACGTCGTTTTTGGTGGTTTCACGACGCTACCTAGCTTAAACTAACATAACTCAACATAACATAACCTTCGCACTTCTATCGTTAGAAAACGTTTTACTCGCTACTTTACATTGCTTTCTACAACATTACGACGGTTTCAAGCGCTTTCACATTAGATATCGCAGTTCTCAACTTGTAAAGGTGAAAAACACTGCATCTCACTAAGTGACATTGTTTAATGCGGTTTTAGCGCGGTTCATATCTTAACCTAACCTAACCTAACCCAACCTAACCTAACATAACCTAACCTAACCTAACCTAACCAAACCTAACCTAACGTAACCTAACCTAACCTAACCTAACCTAACCTAACGACGTTTGCAGGCGCTTTCACATTAGATATCGCAGTTCCCCACTTTTAATGGTGAAAAACACTGCATCTCACTAATTGACATTGTTTAATGCGGTTTTACGACGGTTCATATCTTAACCTAACCTAACATTCGCACTTGTATCTAAAAACGCTCTATTACACTGTTTTGTTCACAATTACGATATTTGCATAACCTCACAGTTTTTCACCAACATATTGCAGTACGGAACGCTGTATCTCGCTAAATGACATCGTTCTTTAAGGTTTCACGATGCTTGCATGCGCTTTAACGAGAATATCACAATATAGCAGTTTCGCACTTGTAACGGTAGAACACGCAGTATTTGGCTTGTTCATGCCGTTTTGTGTGCTTTCACAACATTTCACCTATCGCAGTTTAATACTCGCAATAAAACAACACTATCTCGTTAGATGACGTCGTTTTTGGTAGTTTCACGACGCTACCTAGCTTAAACTAACCCAACCTAACCTAACCTTCGCACTTCTATCGTTAGAAAACGTTTTACTCGCAACTTTACAATGTTTTTACAAGATTACGACGGTTTCATGCGCTTTCACATTAGATATCGTAGTTCCCGACTCGTAATGTTGAAAAACACTACATCTCACTAAGTGACATTGTTTAATGCGGTTTTACGACGGTTGATATGTCAACATAACCTAACATTCGCACTTGTATATAAAGACGCTCAATTACACTGTTTCGTTCACAATTACGATATTTGCTTGACCTCACAGTTTCTCACCAACTTATTACAGTACAGAATGCTGTATCTCGCTAAATGACATCGTTCTTTAAGGTTTCACGATACTTGCATGCGCTTTACCGAGAATGTCACAACATAGCAGTTTCGCACTTGTAACGGTACAACACGCAGTATTTGGCTTGTTCATGCCGTTTTGTGTGCTTTCACAACATTTTACCTATCGCAGTTTCGTACTCGCAATAAAACAACATTATCTCGTTAGATGACGTCGTTTTTGGTGGTTTCACGACGCTACCTAGCTTAAACTAACATAACTCAACCTAACATAACCTTCGCACTTCTATCGTTAGAAAACGTTTTTCTCGTTACTTTACATTGCTTTCTACAACTTTACGACGGTTTCAAGCGCTTTCACATTAGATATCGCAGTTCCCAACTTGTAAAGGTGAAAAACACTGCATGTCACCAAGTGACATTGTTTAATGCGGTTTTACGACGGTTCATATCTTAACCTAACCTAACATTCGTACTTGTATTGAAAAACGCTCTATTACACTGTTTCGTTCACAATTACGATATTTGCATAACCTCACAGTTTTTCACCAACTTATTGCAGTACAGAACGTTGTATCTCGCTAAATGACATTGTTCTTTAAGGTTTCACGATGCTTGCATGCGCTTTAACGAGAATATCACAATATAGCAGTTTCGCACTTGTAACGGTAGAACACGCAGTATTTGGCTTGTTCATGCCGTTTTGTGTGCTTTCACAACATTTCACCTATCGCCGTTTAATACTCGCTATAAAACAACACTATCTCGTTAGATGACGTCGTTTTTGGTAGTTTCACGACGCTACCTAGCTGAAACTAACCTAACCTAACCTAACCTTCGCACTTCTATCGTTAGAAAACACTTTACTCGCAACATTACAATGTTTTCTACAAGATTACGACGGTTTCATGCGCTTTCACATTAGATATCGTAGTTCCCGACTAGTAATGTTGAAAAACACTACATCTCACTAAGTGACATTGTTTAATGCGGTTTTACGACGGTTGATATGTCAACCTAACCTAACATTCGCACTTGTATCTAAAGACGCTCAATTACACTGTTTCGTTCACAATTACGATATTTGCTTGACCTCACAGTTTCGCACCAGCTTATTACAGTACAGAACGCTGTATCTCGCTAAATGACATCGTTCTTTAAGGTTTCACGATACTTCCATGCGCTTTACCGAGAATGTCAAAACATAGCAGTTTCGCACTTGTAACGGTACAACACGCAGTATTTGGCTTGTTCATGCCGTTTTGTGTGCTTTCACATTTTACCTATCGCAGTTTCGTACTCGCAATAAAACAACACTATCTCGTTAGATGACGTCGTTTTTGGTGGTTTCACGACGCTACCTAGCTTAAACTAACATAACTCAACCTAACATAACCTTCGCACTTCTATCGTTAGAAAACGTTTTACTCGCAACTTTACAATGTTTTCTACAAGATTACGACGGTTTCATGCGCTTTCACATTAGATATCGTAGTTCCCGACTTGTAATGTTGAAAAACACTACATCTCACTAAGTGACATTGTTTAATGCGGTTTTACGATGGTTGATATCTCAACCTAACCTACCATTCGCACTTGTATCTAAAGACGCTCAATTACACTGTTTCGTTCACAATTACGATATTTGCTTGACCTCACAGTTTCTCACCAACTTATTACAGTACAGAACGCTGTATCTCGCTAAATGACATCGTTCTTTAGGTTTCACGATACTTGCATGCGCTTTACCGAGAATGTCACAACATAGCAGTTTCGCACTTGTAACGGTACAACACGCAGTATTTGGCTTGTTCATGCCGTTTTGTGTGCTTTCACAACATTTTACCTATCGCAGTTTCGTACTCGCTATAAAACAACACTATCTCGTTAGATGACGTCGTTTTTGGTGGTTTCACGACGCTACCTAGTTCAAACTAACCGAACCTTCGCACTTCTATCGTTAGAAAACGTTTTATTCGCTACTTTACAATGTTTTCTACAAGATTACGACGGTTTCATGCGCTTTCACATTAGATATCGCAGTTCCCAACTTGTAAAGGTGAAAAACACTGCATCTCACTAAGTGACATTGTTTATTGCGGTTTTACGACGGTTCATACCTTAACCTAACGTAACCTAACCTAACCTAACCCAACCTAACCTAACATAACCTAACCTAACCTAACCTAACCTAACCTAACCAAACCTAACCTAACCTAACCTAACCTTACCTAACCTAACCAAATTATCCTTACCTAACCTAACCTAACCAAACGTAACCTAACCTAACCTAACCTAACGTAACCTAACCTAACCTAACGTAACCTAACCTAACCTAACCTAACCTAACCCAACCTAACCTAACCTAACCTAACCCAACTCAACCCAACCTAACCTAATCTAACCTAACCTAACCTAACCTAACCTAACCTAACCTAACGACGGTTGCAAGCGCTTTCACATTAGATATCGCAGTTCCCGACTTTTAATGGTGAAAAACACTGCATCTCATCAAGTGACATTGTTTAATGCGGTTTTACGACGGTTCATATCTTAACCTAACCTAAAATTCGCACTTGTATTAAAAAACGCTCTATTACACTGTTTTGTTCACAATTACCATATTTGCATAACCTCACAGTTTTTCACCAACTTATTGCAGTACAGAACGTTGTATCTCGCTAAATGACATTGTTCTTTAAGGTTTCACGATGCTTGCATGCTATTTAACGAGAATATCACAATATAGCAGTTTCGCACTTGTAACGGTAGAACACGCAGTATTTGGCTTGTTCATAACGTTTTGTGTGCTTTCACAACATTTCACCTATCGCAGTTTAATACTCGCTATAAAACAACACTATCTCGTTAGATGACGTCGTTTTTAGTAGTTTCACGACGCTACCTAGCTTAAACTAACCTAACCTAACCTAACCTTCGCACTTCTATCGTTAGAAAACGTTTTACTCGCAACTTTACAATGTTTTCTACAAGATTACGACGGTTTCATGCGCTTTCACATTAGATATCGTAGTTCCCGACTTGTAATCTTGAAAAACACTACATCTCACTAAGTGACTGTTTATTGCGGTTTTACGACGGTTGATATGTCAACCTAACCTAACATTCCCACTTGTATCTAAAGACGCTCAATTACACTGTTTCGTTCACAATTACGATATTTGCTTCACCTCACAGTTTCTCACCAACTTATTACAGTACAGAACGCTGTATCTCGCTAAATGACATCGTTTTTTAAGGTTTCACGATACTTGCATGCGCTTTACCGAGAATGTCAAAACATAGCAGTTTCGCACTTGTAACGGTACAACACGCAGTATTTGGCTTGTTCATGCCGTTTTGTGTGCTTTCACATTTTACCTAGCGCAGTTTCGTACTCGCAATAAAACAACACTATCTCGTTAGATGACGTCGTTTTTGGTGGTTTCACGACGCTACCTAGCTTAAACTAACATAACTCAACCTAACATAACCTTCGCACTTCTATCGTTAGAAAACGTTTTACTCGCTACTTTACATTGCTTTCTACAACATTACGACGGTTTCAAGCGCTTTCACATTAGATATCGCAGTTCCCAACTTTTAAAGGTGAAAAACACTGCATCTCACTAAGTGACATTGTTTAATGCCGTTTTAGCGCGGTTCATATCTTAACCTAACCTAACATTCGTACTTGTATTGAAAAACGCTCTATTACACTGTTTCGTTCACAATTACGATATTTGCATAACCTCACAGTTTTTCGCCAACTTATTGCAGTACAGAACGCTGTATCTCGCTAAATGACATTGTTCTTTAAGGTTTCACGATGCTTGCATGCGCTTTAACGAGAATATCACAATATAGCAGTTTCGCACTTGTAACGGTAGAACACGCAGTATTTGGCTTGTTCATGCCGTTTTGTGTGCTTTCACAACATTTCACCTATCGCAGTTTCGTACTCGCAATAAAACAACACTATCTCGTTAGATGACGTTGTTTTTGGTAGTTTCACGACGCCACCTAGCTTAAACTAACATAACTCAACCTAACATAACCTTCGCACTTCTATCGTTAGAAAACGTTTTACTCGCTACTTTACATTGCTTTCTACAACATTACGACGGTTTCAAGCGCTTTCACATTAGATATCACAGTTCCCAACTTGTAAAGGTGAAAAACACTGCATCTCACTAAGTGACATTGTTTAATGCGGTTTTAGCGCGATTCATATCTTAACCTAACCTAACCTAACCTAACCTAACCTGACCCAACCTAACCTAACATAACCTAACCTAACCTAACCTAACCAAACCTAACCTAACGTAACCTAACCTACCCTAACCTAACCTAACGACGTTTGCAAGCGCTTTCACATTAGATATCGCAGTTCCCGACTTGTAATGGTGAAAAACACAGCATCTCACTAAGTGACATTGTTTAATGCGGTTTTAGTGCGGTTCATATCTTAACCTAACCTAACCTTACCTAACCCAACCTAACCTAACCTAACCTAACCAAACCTTACCTAACATCCCTAACCTAACCTAACCTAACCTAACCTAACCAAACCTAACCTAACCTAACCTAACGTAACCTAACCTAACCTAACCTAACCTAACGACGTTTGCAAGCGCTTTCACATTAGATATCGCAGTTCCCGACTTGTAATGGTGAAAAACACTGCATCTCATCAAGTGACATTGTTTAATGCGGTTTTACGACGGTTCATATCTTAACCTAACCTAAAATTCGCACTTGTATTAAAAAACGCTCTATTACACTGTTTTGTTCACAAATACCATATTTGAATAACCTCACAGTTTTTCACCAACTTATTGCAGTACAGAACGTTGTATCTCGCTAAATGACATTATTCTTTAAGGTTTCACGATGCTTGCATGCGCTTTAACGAGAATATCACAATATAGCAGTTTCGCACTTGTAACGGTAGAACACGCAGTATTTGGCTTGTTCATGCCGTTTTGTGTGCTTTCACAACATTTCACCTATCGCAGTTTAATACTCGCTATAAAACAACACTATCTCGTTAGATGACGTCGTTTTTGGTAGTTTCACGACACTACCTAGCTTAAACTAACATAACTCAACCTAACATAACCTTCGCACTTCTATCGTTAGAAAACGTTTTACTCGCTACTTTACATTGCTTTCTACAACAATACGACGGTTTCAAGCGCTTTCACATTAGATATCACAGTTCCCAACTTGTAAAGGTGAAAAACACTGCATCTCACTAAGTGGCATTGTTTAATGCGGTTTTACGACGGTTCATACCTTAACCTAACGTAACCTAACCTAACCTAACCTAACCTTACCTAACCTAACCTAACCCAACCCAACCCAACCTAACCTAACCTAACCTAAACTAACCTAACCCAACCTAACCTAACCTAACCTAACCTAACCCAACCCAACCCAACCCAACCTAACCTAAGCTAACCTAAACAAACCTAACCTAACTTAACCTAACCTAACGTAACCTCACCTAACCTAACCTATTCTAACGTAACCTAACCTTTCCTGACCTAACCTAAGCTAACGTAACCTAACCTAACCTAACCTAACATAACCTAACGTAACCTAACCTAACCTAACCTAACCTAACGTAACCTAACGTAACCTAACCTAACCCAACCTAACCCAACCCAACCCAACCCAAACCAACAACACGCAACCCAACCTAACCTAACCTAACCTAACCTTACCTAACCTAACCAAATTATCCTTACCTAACCTAACCTAACCTAACGTAACCTAACCTAACCTTACCTAACCTAACCAAATTATCCTTACCTAACCTAACCTAACCTAACGTAACCTAACCTAACCTAACGTAACCTAACCTAACCTAACCTAACCCAACCTAACCTAACCTAACCTAACCTAACCCAACTCAACCCAACCTAACCTAATCTAACCTAACCTAACCTAACCTAACAAAACCTAACCTAACCTAACCTAACCTAACGACGGTTGCAAGCTCTTTCACATTAGATATCGCAGTTCCCGACTTTTAATGGTGAAAAACACTGCATCTCACTAATTGACATTGTTTAATGCGGTTTTACGACGGTTCATATCTTAACCTAACCTAACATTCGCACTTGTATCTAAAAACGCTCTATTACACTGTTTTGTTCACAATTACCATATTTGCATAACCTCACAGTTTTTCACCAACTTATTGCAGTACAGAACGTTGTATCTCGCTAAATGACATTATTCTTTAAGGTTTCACGATGCTTGCATGCGCTTTAACGAGAATATCACAATATAGCAGTTTCGCACTTGTAACGGTAGAACACGCAGTATTTGGCTTGTTCATGCCGTTTTGTGTGCTTTCACAACATTTCACCTATCGCAGTTTAATACTCGCTATAAAACAACACTATCTCGTTAGATGACGTCGTTTTTGGTAGTTTCACGACGCTACCTAGCTTAAACTAACCTAACCTAACCTAACCTTCGCACTTCTATCGTTAGAAAACGTTTTACTCGCAACTTTACAATGTTTTCTACAAGATTACGACGGTTTCATGCGCTTTCACATTAGATATCGTAGTTCCCGACTTGTAATGTTGAAAAACACTACATCTCACTAAGTGACATTGTTTAATGCGGTTTTACGACGGTTGATATGTCAACCTAACCTAACATTCGCACTTGTATCTAAAGACGCTCAATTACACTGTTTCGTTCACAATTACGATATTTGCTTGACCTCACAGTTTCTCACCAACTTAGTACAGAACGCTGTATCTCGCTAAATGACATCGTTCTTTAAGGTTTCACGATACTTGCATGCGCTTTACCGAGAATGTCACAACATAGCAGTTTCGCACTTGTAACGGTACAACACGCAGTATTTGGCTTGTTCATGCCGTTTTGTGTGCTTTCACAATATTTCACCTATCGCAGTTTCGTACTCGCAATAAACAACACTATCTCGTTAGATGACGTCGTTTTTGGTGGTTTCACGACGCTACCTAGCTTAAACTAACATAACTCAACCTAACATAACCTTCGCACTTCTATCGTTAGAAAACGTTTTACTCGCTACTTTACATTGCTTTCTACAACATTACGACGGTTTCAAGCGCTTTCACATTAGATATCGCAGTTCCCAACTTTTAAAGGTGAAAAACACTGCATCTCACTAAGTGACATTGTTTAATGCCGTTTTAGCGCGGTTCATATCTTAACCTAACCTAACCTAACCTAACCTAACCTAACATAACCTAACCTAACCTAACCTAACCAAACCTAACCTAACGTAACCTAACCTAACCTAACCTAACCTAACGACGTTTGCAAGCGCTTTCACATTAGATATCGCAGTTCCCGACTTGTAATGGTGAAAAACACTGCATCTCACTAAGTGACATTGTTTAATGCGGTTTTACGATGGTTGATATGTCAACCTAACCTAACATTCGCACTTGTATCTAAAGACGCTCAATTACACTGTTTCGTTCACAATTACGATATTTGCTTGACCTCACAGTTTCTCACCAACTTATTACAGTACAGAACGCTGTATCTCGCTAAATGACATCGTTCTTTAAGGTTTCACGATACTTGCATGCGCTTTACCGAGAATGTCACAACATAGCAGTTTCGCACTTGTAACGGTACAACACGCAGTATTTGGCTTGTTCATGCCGTTTTGTGTGCTTTCACAACATTTCACCTATCGCAGTTTCGTACTCGCAATAAACAACACTATCTCGTTAGATGACGTCGTTTTTGGTGGTTTCACGACGCTACCTAGCTTAAACTAACGTAACTCAACCTAACATAACCTTCGCACTTCTATCGTTAGAAAACGTTTTACTCGCTACTTTACATTGCTTTCTACAACATTACGACGGTTTCAAGCGATTTCACATTAGATATCGCAGTTCCCAACTTGTAAAGGTGAAAAACACTGCATCTCACTAAGTGACATTGTTTAATGCGGTTTTAGCGCGGTTCATATCTTAACCTAACCTAACCTAACCTAACCTAACCCAACCTAACCTAACATAACCAAACCTAACCTAACCTAACCAAACCTAACCTAACGTAACCTAACCTAACCTAACCTAACCTAACCTAACGACGTTTGCAAGCGCTTTCACATTAGATATCGCAGTTCCCGACTTGTAATGGTGAAAAACACTGCATCTCACTAAGTGCCATTGTTTAATGCGGTTTTACGACGGTTCATATCTTAACCTAACCTAACATTCGTACTTGTATGGAAAAACGCTCTATTACACTGTTTCGTTCACAATTACGATATTTGCATAACCTCACAGTTTTTCACCAACTTATTGCAGTACAGAACGCTGTATCTCGCTAAATGACATCGTTCTTTAAGGTTTCACGATGCTTGCATTCGCTTTAACAAGAATATCACATTATAGCAGTTTCGCACTTGTAACGGTACAACACGCAGTTTTTGGCTTGTTCATGCCGTTTTGTGTGCTTTCACATTTCACCTATCGCAGTTTCGTACTCGCAATAGAACAACACTATCTCGTTAGATGACGTTGTTTTTGGTAGTTTCACGACGCCACCTAGCTTAAACTAACATAACTCAACCTAACATAACCTTCGCACTTCTATCGTTAGAAAACGTTATACTCGCTACTTTACATTGCTTTCTACAACATTACGACGGTTTCAAGCGCTTTCACATTAGATATCACAGTTCCCAACTTGTAAAGGTGAAAAACACTGCATCTCACTAAGTGACATTGTTTAATGCGGTTTTACGATGGTTCATACCTTAACCTAACGTAACCTAACCTAACCTAACCTAACCTAACCTTACCTAACCTAACCTAACCTAACCCAACCCGACCCAACCTAACCTAACCTAACCTAACCTAAACTAACCTAACCCAACCTAACCTAACCTAACCTAACCCAACCTAACCCAACCCAACCCAATCTAACCTAACCTAAGCTAACCTAACCTAACCTAACCAAACCTAACCTAACCTAACTTAACCTAACCTAACGTAACCTAACCTAACCTAACCTATTCTAACGTAACCTAACCTTACCTGACCTAACCTAACCTAACGTAACCTAACCTAACCTAACATTACCTAACGTAACCTAACCTAACCTAACCTAGCCTAACGTAACCTAACCTAACCTAACCCAACCTAACCCAACCCAACCCAACCCAACAACACCCAACCCAACCTAACCTAACCTAACCTAACCTTACTTTACCTAACCAAATTATCCTTACCTAACCTAACCTAACCTAACGTAACCTAACCTAACCTAACGTAACCTAACCTAACCTAACCTAACCCAACCTAACCTAACCTAACCTAACCTAACCCAACTCAACCCAACCTAACCTAATCTAACCTAACCTAACCTAACCTAACCTAACCAAACCTAACCTAACCTAACCTAACCTAACCTAACCTAACCTAACGACGGTTGCAAGCGCTTTCACATTAGATATCGCAGTTCCCCACTTTTAATGGTGAAAAACACTGCATCTCACTAATTGACATTGTTTAATGAGGTTTTACGACGGTTCATATCTTAACCTAACCTAACATTCGCACTTGTATCTAAAAACGCTCTATTACACTGTTTTGTTCACAATTACAATATTTGCATAACCTCACAGTTTTTCACCAACTTATTGCAGTACAGAACGCTGTATCTTCCTAAATGACATTGTTTTTTAAGGTTTCACGATGCTTGCATGCGCTTTAACGAGAATATCACAATATAGCAGTTTCGCACTTGTAACGGTAGAACACGCAGTATTTGGCTTGTTCATTCCGTTTTGTGTGCTTTCACAACATTTCACCTATCGCAGTTTAATACTCGCAATAAGACAACACTATCTCGTTAGATGACGTCGTTTTTGGTAGTTTCACGACGCTACCTAGCTTAACCTAACCTAACCTAACCTAACCTTCGCACTTCTATCGTTAGAAAACGTTTTATTCGCAACTTTACAATGTTTTCTACAAGATTACGACGGTTTCATGCGCTTTCACATTAGATATCGTAGTTCCCGACTTGTAATGTTGAAAAACACTACATCTCACTAAGTGAGATTGTTTAATGCGGTTTTACGACGGTTGATATGTCAACCTAACCTAACATTCGCACTTGTATCTAAAGACGCTCAATTACACTGTTTCGTTCACAATTACGATATTTGCTTGACCTCACAGTTTCTCACCAACTTATTACAGTACAGAACGCTGTATCTCGCTAAATGACATCGTTCTTTAAGGTTTCACGATACTTGCATGCGCTTTACCGAGAATGTCACAACATAGCAGTTTCGCACTTGTAACGGTACAACACGCAGTATTCGGCTTGTTCATGCCGTTTTGTGTGCTTTCACAACATTTTACCTATCGACGTTTCGTACTCGCAGTAAAACAACACTATCTCGTTAGATGACGTCGTTTTTGGTGGTTTCACGACGCTACCTAGCTTAAACTAACATAACTCAACCTAACATAACCTTCGCACTTCTATCGTTAGAAAACGTTTTACTCGCTACTTTACATTGCTTTCTACAACATTACGACGGTTTCAAGCGCTTTCACTGTAGATATCGCAGTTCCCAACTTGTAAAAGTGAAAAACACTGCATCTCACTAAGTGACATTGTTTAATGCGGTTTTAGCGCGGTTCATATCTTAACCTAACCTAACCTAACCTAACCTAACCTAACCTAACCCAACCTAACCTAACATAACCAAACCTAACCTAACCTAACCAAACCTAACCTAACGTAACCTAACCTAACCTAACCTAACCTAACGACGTTTGCAAGCGCTTTCACATTAGATATCGCAGTTCCCGACTTGTAATGGTGAAAAACACTGCATCTCACTAAGTGCCATTGTTTAATGCGGTTTTACGACGGTTCATATCTTAACCTAACCTAACATTCGTACTTGTATGGAAAAACGCTCTATTACACTGTTTCGTTCACAATTACGATATTTGCATAACCTCACAGTTTTTCACCAACTTATTGCAGTACAGAACGCTGTATCTCGCTAAATGACATCGTTCTTTAAGGTTTCACGATGCTTGCATGCGCTTTAACAAGAATATCACATTATAGCAGTTTCGCACTTGTAACGGTACAACACGCAGTATCTGGCTTGTTCAAGCCGTTTTGTGTACTTTCACAACATTTCACCTATTGCAGTTACGTACATGCAATAAAACAACGCTATCTCGTTAGTTGACGTCCTTTTTGGTGGTCTCACGACGCTACATAGCTTAAACTAACATAACTCAAGCTAACCTTCGCACTTCTATCGTTAGAAAACGTTTTACTCGCAACGTTACAATGTTTTCTACAAGATTACGACGGTTTCATGCGCTTTCACATTAGATATCGTAGTTCCCGACTTGTAATGTTGAAAAACACTACATCTCACTAAGTGACATTGTTTAATGCGGTTTTACGACGGTTGATATCTCAACCTAACCTAACATTCGCACTTGTATCTAAATACGCTCAATTACACTGTTTCGTTCACAATTACGATATTTGCTTGACCTCACAGTTTCTCACCAACTTATTACAGTTCAGAACGCTGTATCTCGCTAAATGACATCGTTCTTTAAGGTTTCACGATGCTTGCATGCGCTTTAACGAGAATACCACAACATAGCAGTTTCGCACTTGTAACGGTACAACACGCAGTATTTGGCTTGTTCATGCCGTTTTGTGTGCTTTCACAACATTTCACCTATCGCAGTTTCGTACTCGCAATAAAACAACACTATCTCGTTAGATGACGTTGTTTTTGGTACTTTCACGACGCCACCTAGCTTAAACTAACATAACTCAACCTAACATAACCTTCGCACTTCTATCGTTAGAAAACGTTATACTCGCTACTTTACATTGCTTTCTACAACATTACGACGGTTTCAAGCGCTTTCACATTAGATATCACAGTTCCCAACTTGTAAAGGTGAAAAACACTGCATCTCACTAAGTGACATTGTTTAATGCGGTTTTACGATGGTTCATACCTTAACCTAACGTAACCTAACCTAACCTAACCTAACCTTACCTAACCTAACCTAACCTAACCCAACCCGACCCTACCTAACCTAACCTAACCTAACCTAAACTAACCTAACCCAACCTAACCTAACCTAACCTAACCTAACCCAACCTAACCCAACCCAACCCAATCTAACCTAACCTAAGCTAACCTAACTTAACCTAACCTAACGTAACCTAACCTAACCTAACCTATTCTAACGTAACCTAACCTTACCTGACCTAACCTAACCTAACGTAACCTAACCTAACCTAACATTACCTAACGTAACCTAACCTAACCTAACCTAGCCTAACGTAACCTAACCTAACCTAACCCAACCTAACCCAACCCAACCCAACAACACCCAACCCAACCTAACCTAACCTAACCTAACCTTACTTAACCTAACCAAATTATCCTTACCTAACCTAACCTAACCTAACGTAACCTAACCTAACCTAACCTAACGTAACCTAACCTAACCTAACGTAACCTAACCTAACCTAACCTAACCTAACCCAACCTAACCTAACCTAACCTAACCCAACTCAACCCAACCTAACCTAATCTAACCTAACCTAACCTAACCTAACCTAACCAAACCTAACCTAACCTAACCTAACCTAACCTAACCTAACGACGGTTGCAAGCGCTTTCACATTAGATATCGCAGTTCCCCACTTTTAATGGTGAAAAACACTGCATCTCACTAATTGACATTGTTCAATGCGGTTTTACGACGGTTCATATCTTAACCTAACCTAACATTCGCACTTGTATCTAAAAACGCTCTATTACACTGTTTTGTTCACAATTACGATATTTGCATAACCTCACAGTTTTTCACCAACTTATTGCAGTACAGAACGCTGTATCTTCCTAAATGACATTGTTTTTTAAGGTTTAACGATGCTTGCATGCGCTTTAACGAGAATATCACAATATAGCAGTTTCGCACTTGTAACGGTAGAACACGCAGTATTTGGCTTGTTCATTCCGTTTTGTGTGCTTTCACAACATTTCACCTATCGCAGTTTAATACTCGCAATAAAACAACACTATCTCGTTAGATGACGTCGTTTTTGGTAGTTTCACGACGCTACCTAGCTTAACCTAACCTAACCTAACCTAACCTTCGCACTTGTATCGTTAGAAAACGTTTTACTCGCAACTTTACAATGTTTTCTACAAGATTACGACGGTTTCATGCGCTTTCACATTAGATATCGTAGTTCCCGACTTGTAATGTTGAAAAACACTACATCTCACTAAGTGACATTGTTTAATGCGGTTTTACGACGGTTGATATGTCAACCTAACCTAACATTCGCACTTGTATCTAAAGACGCTCAATTACACTGTTTCGTTCACAATTACGATATTTGCTTGACCTCACAGTTTCTCACCAACTTATTACAGTACAGAACGCTGTATCTCGCTAAATGACATCGTTCTTTAAGGTTTCACGATACTTGCATGCGCTTTACCGAGAATGTCACAACATAGCAGTTTCGCACTTGTAACGGTACAACACGCAGTATTTGGCTTGTTCATGCCGTTTTCTGTGCTTTCACAACATTTCACCTATCGCAGTTTCGTACTCGCAATAAACAACACTATCTCGTTAGATGACGTCGTTTTTGGTGGTTTCACGACGCTACCTAGCTTAAACTAACATAACTCAACCTAACATAACCTTCGCACTTCTATCGTTAGAAAACGTTTTACTCGCTACTTTACATTGCTTTCTACAACATTACGACGGTTTCAAGCGCTTTCACATTAGATATCGCAGTTCCCAACTTTTAAAGGTGAAAAACACTGCATCTCACTAAGTGACATTGTTTAATGCCGTTTTAGTGCGGTTCATATCTTAACCTAACCTAACCTAACCTAACCTGACCCAACCTAACCTAACATAACCTAACCTAACCTAACCTAACCAAACCTAACCTAACGTAACCTAACCTAACCTAACCTAACCTAACCTAACCTAACGACGTTTGCAAGCGCTTTCACATTAGATATCGCAGTTCCCGACTTGTAATGGTGAAAAACACAGCATCTCACTAAGTGACATTGTTTAAGGCGGTTTTAGTGCGGTTCATATCTTAACCTAACCTAACCTTACCTAACCCAACCTAACCTAACCTAACCAAACCAAACCTTACCTAACATCCCTAACCTAACCTAACCTAACCTAACCAAACCTAACCTAACCTAACCGAACGTAACCTAACCTAACCTAACCTAACCTAACGACGTTTGCAAGCGCTTTCACATTAGATATCGCAGTTCCCGACTTGTAATGGTGAAAAACACTGCATCTCATCAAGTGACATTGTTTAATGCGGTTTTACGACGGTTCATATCTTAACCTAACCTAAAATTCGCACTTGTATTAAAAAACGCTCTATTACACTGTTTTGTTCACAATTACCATATTTGCATAACCTCACAGTTTTTCACCAACTTATTGCAGTACAGAACGTTGTATCTCGCTAAATGACATTATTCTTTAAGGTTTCACGATGCTTGCATGCGCTTTAACGAGAATATCACAATATAGCAGTTTCGCACTTGTAACGGTAGAACACGCAGTATTTGGCTTGTTCATGCCGTTTTGTGTGCTTTCACAACATTTCACCTATCGCAGTTTAATACTCGCTATAAAACAACACTATCTCGTTAGATGACGTCGTTTTTGGTAGTTTCACGACACTACCTAGCTTAAACTAACATAACTCAACCTAACATAACCTTCGCACTTCTATCGTTAGAAAACGTTTTACTCGCTACTTTACATTGCTTTCTACAACAATACGACGGTTTCAAGCGCTTTCACATTAGATATCACAGTTCCCAACTTGTAAAGGTGAAAAACACTGCATCTCACTAAGTGACATTGTTTAATGCGGTTTTACGACGGTTCATACCTTAACCTAACGTAACCTAACCTAACCTAACCTAACCTTACCTAACCTAACCTAACCCAACCCAACCCAACCTAACCTAACCTAACCTAAACTAACCTAACCCAACCTAACCTAACCTAACCTAACCTAACCCAACCCAACCCAACCCAACCTAACCTAAGCTAACCTAACCAAACCTAACCTAACTTAACCTAACCTAACGTAACCTCACCTAACCTAACCTATTCTAACGTAACCTAACCTTTCCTGACCTAACCTAACCTAACGTAACCTAACCTAACCTAACCTAACATAACCTAACGTAACCTAACCTAACCTAACCTAACGTAACCTAACCTAACCTAACCTAACCCAACCTAACCCAACCCAACCCAACCCAAACCAACAACACCCAACCCAACCTAACCTAACCTAACCTTACCTAACCTAACCAAATTATCCTTACCTAACCTAACCTAACCTAACGTAACCTAACCTAACCTAACCTAACGTAACCTAACCTAACCTAACGTAACCTAACCTAACCTAACCTAACCTAACCTAACCTAACCCAACTCAACCCAACCTAACCTAATCTAACCTAACCTAACCTAACCTAACAAAACCTAACCTAACCTAACCTAACCTAACCTAACGACGGTTGCAAGCGCTTTCACATTAGATATCGCAGTTCCCGACTTTTAATGGTGAAAAACACTGCATCTCACTAATTGACATTGTTTAATGCGGTTTTACGACGGTTCATATCTTAACCTAACCTAACATTCGCACTTGTATCTAAAAACGCTCTATTACACTGTTTTGTTCACAATTACCATATTTGTATAACCTCACAGTTTTTCACCAACTTATTGCAGTACAGAACGTTGTATCTCGCTAAATGACATTATTCTTTAAGGTTTCACGATGCTTGCATGCGCTTTAACGAGAATATCACAATATAGCAGTTTCGCACTTGTAACGGTAGAACACGCAGTATTTGGCTTGTTCATGCCGTTTTGTGTGCTTTCACAACATTTCACCTATCGCAGTTTAATACTCGCTATAAAACAACACTATCTCGTTAGATGACGTCGTTTTTGGTAGTTTCACGACGCTACCTAGCTTAAACTAACCTAACCTAACCTAACCTTCGCACTTCTATCGTTAGAAAACGTTTTACTCGCAACTTTACAATGTTTTCTACAAGATTACGACGGTTTCATGCGCTTTCACATTAGATATCGTAGTTCCCGACTTGTAATGTTGAAAAACACTACATCTCACTAAGTGACATTGTTTAATGCGGTTTTACGACGGTTGATATGTCAACCTAACCTAACATTCGCACTTGTATCTAAAGACGCTCAATTACACTGTTTCGTTCACAATTACGATATTTGCTTGACCTCACAGTTTCTCACCAACTTATTACAGTACAGAACGCTGTATCTCGCTAAATGACATCGTTCTTTAAGGTTTCACGATACTTGCATGCGCTTTACCGAGAATGTCACAACATAGCAGTTTCGCACTTGTAACGGTACAACACGCAGTATTTGGCTTGTTCATGCCGTTTTCTGTGCTTTCACAACATTTCACCTATCGCAGTTTCGTACTCGCAATAAACAACACTATCTCGTTAGATGACGTCGTTTTTGGTGGTTTCACGACGCTACCTAGCTTAAACTAACATAACTCAACCTAACATAACCTTCGCACTTCTATCGTTAGAAAACGTTTTACTCGCTACTTTACATTGCTTTCTACAACATTACGACGGTTTCAAGCGCTTTCACATTAGATATCGCAGTTCCCAACTTTTAAAGGTGAAAAACACTGCATCTCACTAAGTGACATTGTTTAATGCCGTTTTAGTGCGGTTCATATCTTAACCTAACCTAACCTAACCTAACCTGACCCAACCTAACCTAACATAACCTAACCTAACCTAACCTAACCAAACCTAACCTAACGTAACCTAACCTAACCTAACCTAACCTAACCTAACCTAACGACGTTTGCAAGCGCTTTCACATTAGATATCGCAGTTCCCGACTTGTAATGGTGAAAAACACAGCATCTCACTAAGTGACATTGTTTAAGGCGGTTTTAGTGCGGTTCATATCTTAACCTAACCTAACCTTACCTAACCCAACCTAACCTAACCTAACCAAACCAAACCTTACCTAACATCCCTAACCTAACCTAACCTAACCTAACCAAACCTAACCTAACCTAACCGAACGTAACCTAACCTAACCTAACCTAACCTAACGACGTTTGCAAGCGCTTTCACATTAGATATCGCAGTTCCCGACTTGTAATGGTGAAAAACACTGCATCTCATCAAGTGACATTGTTTAATGCGGTTTTACGACGGTTCATATCTTAACCTAACCTAAAATTCGCACTTGTATTAAAAAACGCTCTATTACACTGTTTTGTTCACAATTACCATATTTGCATAACCTCACAGTTTTTCACCAACTTATTGCAGTACAGAACGTTGTATCTCGCTAAATGACATTATTCTTTAAGGTTTCACGATGCTTGCATGCGCTTTAACGAGAATATCACAATATAGCAGTTTCGCACTTGTAACGGTAGAACACGCAGTATTTGGCTTGTTCATGCCGTTTTGTGTGCTTTCACAACATTTCACCTATCGCAGTTTAATACTCGCTATAAAACAACACTATCTCGTTAGATGACGTCGTTTTTGGTAGTTTCACGACACTACCTAGCTTAAACTAACATAACTCAACCTAACATAACCTTCGCACTTCTATCGTTAGAAAACGTTTTACTCGCTACTTTACATTGCTTTCTACAACAATACGACGGTTTCAAGCGCTTTCACATTAGATATCACAGTTCCCAACTTGTAAAGGTGAAAAACACTGCATCTCACTAAGTGACATTGTTTAATGCGGTTTTACGACGGTTCATACCTTAACCTAACGTAACCTAACCTAACCTAACCTAACCTTACCTAACCTAACCTAACCCAACCCAACCCAACCTAACCTAACCTAACCTAAACTAACCTAACCCAACCTAACCTAACCTAACCTAACCTAACCCAACCCAACCCAACCCAACCTAACCTAAGCTAACCTAACCAAACCTAACCTAACTTAACCTAACCTAACGTAACCTCACCTAACCTAACCTATTCTAACGTAACCTAACCTTTCCTGACCTAACCTAACCTAACGTAACCTAACCTAACCTAACCTAACATAACCTAACGTAACCTAACCTAACCTAACCTAACGTAACCTAACCTAACCTAACCTAACCCAACCTAACCCAACCCAACCCAACCCAAACCAACAACACCCAACCCAACCTAACCTAACCTAACCTTACCTAACCTAACCAAATTATCCTTACCTAACCTAACCTAACCTAACGTAACCTAACCTAACCTAACCTAACGTAACCTAACCTAACCTAACGTAACCTAACCTAACCTAACCTAACCTAACCTAACCTAACCCAACTCAACCCAACCTAACCTAATCTAACCTAACCTAACCTAACCTAACAAAACCTAACCTAACCTAACCTAACCTAACCTAACGACGGTTGCAAGCGCTTTCACATTAGATATCGCAGTTCCCGACTTTTAATGGTGAAAAACACTGCATCTCACTAATTGACATTGTTTAATGCGGTTTTACGACGGTTCATATCTTAACCTAACCTAACATTCGCACTTGTATCTAAAAACGCTCTATTACACTGTTTTGTTCACAATTACCATATTTGTATAACCTCACAGTTTTTCACCAACTTATTGCAGTACAGAACGTTGTATCTCGCTAAATGACATTATTCTTTAAGGTTTCACGATGCTTGCATGCGCTTTAACGAGAATATCACAATATAGCAGTTTCGCACTTGTAACGGTAGAACACGCAGTATTTGGCTTGTTCATGCCGTTTTGTGTGCTTTCACAACATTTCACCTATCGCAGTTTAATACTCGCTATAAAACAACACTATCTCGTTAGATGACGTCGTTTTTGGTAGTTTCACGACGCTACCTAGCTTAAACTAACCTAACCTAACCTAACCTTCGCACTTCTATCGTTAGAAAACGTTTTACTCGCAACTTTACAATGTTTTCTACAAGATTACGACGGTTTCATGCGCTTTCACATTAGATATCGTAGTTCCCGACTTGTAATGTTGAAAAACACTACATCTCACTAAGTGACATTGTTTAATGCGGTTTTACGACGGTTGATATGTCAACCTAACCTAACATTCGCACTTGTATCTAAAGACGCTCAATTACACTGTTTCGTTCACAATTACGATATTTGCTTGACCTCACAGTTTCTCACCAACTTATTACAGTACAGAACGCTGTATCTCGCTAAATGACATCGTTCTTTAAGGTTTCACGATACTTGCATGCGCTTTACCGAGAATGTCACAACATAGCAGTTTCGCACTTGTAACGGTACAACACGCAGTATTTGGCTTGTTCATGCCGTTTTGTGTGCTTTCACAATATTTCACCTATCGCAGTTTCGTACTCGCAATAAACAACACTATCTCGTTAGATGACGTCGTTTTTGGTGGTTTCACGACGCTACCTAGCTTAAACTAACATAACTCAACCTAACATAACCTTCGCACTTCTATCGTTAGAAAACGTTTTACTCGCTACTTTACATTGCTTTCTACAACATTACGACGGTTTCAAGCGCTTTCACATTAGATATCGCAGTTCCCAACTTTTAAAGGTGAAAAACACTGCATCTCACTAAGTGACATTGTTTAATGCCGTTTTAGCGCGGTTCATATCTTAACCTAACCTAACCTAACCTAACCTAACATAACCTAACCTAACCTAACCTAACCTAACCAAACCTAACCTAACGTAACCTACCCTAACCTAACCTAACCTAACCTAACCTAACCTAACGACGTTTGCAAGCGCTTTCACATTAGATATCGCAGTTCCCGACTTGTAATGGTGAAAAACACTGCATCTCACTAAGTGACATTGTTTAATGCGGTTTTACGACGGTTCATATCTTAACCTAACCTAACATTCGCACTTGTATCTAAAAACGCTCTATTACACTGTTTTGTTCACAATTACCATATTTGTATAACCTCACAGTTTTTCACCAACTTATTGCAGTACAGAACGTTGTATCTCGCTAAATGACATTATTCTTTAAGGTTTCACGATGCTTGCATGCGCTTTAACGAGAATATCACAATATAGCAGTTTCGCACTTGTAACGGTAGAACACGCAGTATTTGGCTTGTTCATGCCGTTTTGTGTGCTTTCACAACATTTCACCTATCGCAGTTTAATACTCGCTATAAAACAACACTATCTCGTTAGATGACGTCGTTTTTGGTAGTTTCACGACGCTACCTAGCTTAAACTAACCTAACCTAACCTAACCTTCGCACTTCTATCGTTAGAAAACGTTTTACTCGCAACTTTACAATGTTTTCTACAAGATTACGACGGTTTCATGCGCTTTCACATTAGATATCGTAGTTCCCGACTTGTAATGTTGAAAAACACTACATCTCACTAAGTGACATTGTTTAATGCGGTTTTACGACGGTTGATATGTCAACCTAACCTAACATTCGCACTTGTATCTAAAGACGCTCAATTACACTGTTTCGTTCACAATTACGATATTTGCTTGACCTCACAGTTTCTCACCAACTTATTACAGTACAGAACGCTGTATCTCGCTAAATGACATCGTTCTTTAAGGTTTCACGATACTTGCATGCGCTTTACCGAGAATGTCACAACATAGCAGTTTCGCACTTGTAACGGTACAACACGCAGTATTTGGCTTGTTCATGCCGTTTTCTGTGCTTTCACAACATTTCACCTATCGCAGTTTCGTACTCGCAATAAACAACACTATCTCGTTAGATGACGTCGTTTTTGGTGGTTTCACGACGCTACCTAGCTTAAACTAACATAACTCAACCTAACATAACCTTCGCACTTCTATCGTTAGAAAACGTTTTACTCGCTACTTTACATTGCTTTCTACAACATTACGACGGTTTCAAGCGCTTTCACATTAGATATCGCAGTTCCCAACTTTTAAAGGTGAAAAACACTGCATCTCACTAAGTGACATTGTTTAATGCCGTTTTAGTGCGGTTCATATCTTAACCTAACCTAACCTAACCTAACCTGACCCAACCTAACCTAACATAACCTAACCTAACCTAACCTAACCAAACCTAACCTAACGTAACCTAACCTAACCTAACCTAACCTAACCTAACCTAACGACGTTTGCAAGCGCTTTCACATTAGATATCGCAGTTCCCGACTTGTAATGGTGAAAAACACAGCATCTCACTAAGTGACATTGTTTAAGGCGGTTTTAGTGCGGTTCATATCTTAACCTAACCTAACCTTACCTAACCCAACCTAACCTAACCTAACCAAACCAAACCTTACCTAACATCCCTAACCTAACCTAACCTAACCTAACCAAACCTAACCTAACCTAACCGAACGTAACCTAACCTAACCTAACCTAACCTAACGACGTTTGCAAGCGCTTTCACATTAGATATCGCAGTTCCCGACTTGTAATGGTGAAAAACACTGCATCTCATCAAGTGACATTGTTTAATGCGGTTTTACGACGGTTCATATCTTAACCTAACCTAAAATTCGCACTTGTATTAAAAAACGCTCTATTACACTGTTTTGTTCACAATTACCATATTTGCATAACCTCACAGTTTTTCACCAACTTATTGCAGTACAGAACGTTGTATCTCGCTAAATGACATTATTCTTTAAGGTTTCACGATGCTTGCATGCGCTTTAACGAGAATATCACAATATAGCAGTTTCGCACTTGTAACGGTAGAACACGCAGTATTTGGCTTGTTCATGCCGTTTTGTGTGCTTTCACAACATTTCACCTATCGCAGTTTAATACTCGCTATAAAACAACACTATCTCGTTAGATGACGTCGTTTTTGGTAGTTTCACGACACTACCTAGCTTAAACTAACATAACTCAACCTAACATAACCTTCGCACTTCTATCGTTAGAAAACGTTTTACTCGCTACTTTACATTGCTTTCTACAACAATACGACGGTTTCAAGCGCTTTCACATTAGATATCACAGTTCCCAACTTGTAAAGGTGAAAAACACTGCATCTCACTAAGTGACATTGTTTAATGCGGTTTTACGACGGTTCATACCTTAACCTAACGTAACCTAACCTAACCTAACCTAACCTTACCTAACCTAACCTAACCCAACCCAACCCAACCTAACCTAACCTAACCTAAACTAACCTAACCCAACCTAACCTAACCTAACCTAACCTAACCCAACCCAACCCAACCCAACCTAACCTAAGCTAACCTAACCAAACCTAACCTAACTTAACCTAACCTAACGTAACCTCACCTAACCTAACCTATTCTAACGTAACCTAACCTTTCCTGACCTAACCTAACCTAACGTAACCTAACCTAACCTAACCTAACATAACCTAACGTAACCTAACCTAACCTAACCTAACGTAACCTAACCTAACCTAACCTAACCCAACCTAACCCAACCCAACCCAACCCAAACCAACAACACCCAACCCAACCTAACCTAACCTAACCTTACCTAACCTAACCAAATTATCCTTACCTAACCTAACCTAACCTAACGTAACCTAACCTAACCTAACCTAACGTAACCTAACCTAACCTAACGTAACCTAACCTAACCTAACCTAACCTAACCTAACCTAACCCAACTCAACCCAACCTAACCTAATCTAACCTAACCTAACCTAACCTAACAAAACCTAACCTAACCTAACCTAACCTAACCTAACGACGGTTGCAAGCGCTTTCACATTAGATATCGCAGTTCCCGACTTTTAATGGTGAAAAACACTGCATCTCACTAATTGACATTGTTTAATGCGGTTTTACGACGGTTCATATCTTAACCTAACCTAACATTCGCACTTGTATCTAAAAACGCTCTATTACACTGTTTTGTTCACAATTACCATATTTGTATAACCTCACAGTTTTTCACCAACTTATTGCAGTACAGAACGTTGTATCTCGCTAAATGACATTATTCTTTAAGGTTTCACGATGCTTGCATGCGCTTTAACGAGAATATCACAATATAGCAGTTTCGCACTTGTAACGGTAGAACACGCAGTATTTGGCTTGTTCATGCCGTTTTGTGTGCTTTCACAACATTTCACCTATCGCAGTTTAATACTCGCTATAAAACAACACTATCTCGTTAGATGACGTCGTTTTTGGTAGTTTCACGACGCTACCTAGCTTAAACTAACCTAACCTAACCTAACCTTCGCACTTCTATCGTTAGAAAACGTTTTACTCGCAACTTTACAATGTTTTCTACAAGATTACGACGGTTTCATGCGCTTTCACATTAGATATCGTAGTTCCCGACTTGTAATGTTGAAAAACACTACATCTCACTAAGTGACATTGTTTAATGCGGTTTTACGACGGTTGATATGTCAACCTAACCTAACATTCGCACTTGTATCTAAAGACGCTCAATTACACTGTTTCGTTCACAATTACGATATTTGCTTGACCTCACAGTTTCTCACCAACTTATTACAGTACAGAACGCTGTATCTCGCTAAATGACATCGTTCTTTAAGGTTTCACGATACTTGCATGCGCTTTACCGAGAATGTCACAACATAGCAGTTTCGCACTTGTAACGGTACAACACGCAGTATTTGGCTTGTTCATGCCGTTTTGTGTGCTTTCACAATATTTCACCTATCGCAGTTTCGTACTCGCAATAAACAACACTATCTCGTTAGATGACGTCGTTTTTGGTGGTTTCACGACGCTACCTAGCTTAAACTAACATAACTCAACCTAACATAACCTTCGCACTTCTATCGTTAGAAAACGTTTTACTCGCTACTTTACATTGCTTTCTACAACATTACGACGGTTTCAAGCGCTTTCACATTAGATATCGCAGTTCCCAACTTTTAAAGGTGAAAAACACTGCATCTCACTAAGTGACATTGTTTAATGCCGTTTTAGCGCGGTTCATATCTTAACCTAACCTAACCTAACCTAACCTAACATAACCTAACCTAACCTAACCTAACCTAACCAAACCTAACCTAACGTAACCTACCCTAACCTAACCTAACCTAACCTAACCTAACCTAACGACGTTTGCAAGCGCTTTCACATTAGATATCGCAGTTCCCGACTTGTAATGGTGAAAAACACTGCATCTCACTAAGTGACATTGTTTAATGCGGTTTTACGACGGTTCATATCTTAACCTAACCTAACATTCGTACTTGTATTGAAAAACGCTCTATTACACTGTTTCGTTCACAATTACAATATTTGCATAACCTCACAGTTTTTCGCCAACTTATTGCAGTACAGAACGCTGTATCTCGCTAAATGACATTGTTCTTTAAGGTTTCACGATGCTTGCATGCGCTTTAACGAGAATATCACAATATAGCAGTTTCGCGTTTGTAACGGTAGAACACGCCGTGTTTGGCTTGTTCATGCCGTTTTGTGTGCTTTCACATTTCACCTATCGCAGTTTAATACTCGCAATAAAAGAACACTATCTCTTTAGATGACGTCGTTTTTGGTAGTTTCACGACGCTACCTAGCCTAAACTAACCTAACCTAACCTAACCTTCGCACTTCTATCGTTAGAAAACGTTTTACTCGCAACTTTACAATGTTTTCTAGAAGATTACGACGGTTTCATGCGCTTTCACATTAGATATCGTAGTTCCCGACTTGTAATGTTGAAAAACACTACATCTCATTAAGTGACATTGTTTAATGCGGTTTTACGATGGTTGATATGTCAACCTAACCTAACATTCGCACTTGTATCTAAAGACGCTCAATTACACTGTTTCGTTCACAATTACGATATTTGCTTGACCTCACAGTTTCTCACCAACTTATTACAGTACAGAACGCTGTATCTCGCTAAATGACATCGTTCTTTAAGGTTTCACGATACTTGCATGCGCTTTACCGAGAATGTCACAACATAGCAGTTTCGCACTTGTAACGGTACAACACGCAGTATTTGGCTTGTTCATGCCGTTTTGTGTGCTTTCACAACATTTCACCTATCGCAGTTTCGTACTCGCAATAAACAACACTATCTCGTTAGATGACGTCGTTTTTGGTGGTTTCACGACGCTACCTAGCTTAAACTAACATAACTCAACCTAACATAACCTTCGCACTTCTATCGTTAGAAAACGTTTTACTCGCTACTTTACATTGCTTTCTACAACATTACGACGGTTTCAAGCGATCTCACATTAGATATCGCAGTTCCCAACTTGTAAAGGTGAAAAACACTGCATCTCACTAAGTGACATTGTTTAATGCGGTTTTAGCGCGGTTCATATCTTAACCTAACCTAACCTAACCTAACCTAACCCAACCTAACCTAACATAACCAAACCTAACCTAACCTAACCAAAGCTAACCTAACGTAACCTAACCTAACCTAACCTAACCTAACGACGTTTGCAAGCGCTTTCACATTAGATATCGCAGTTCCCGACTTGTAATGGTGAAAAACACTGCATCTCACTAAGTGCCATTGTTTAATGCGGTTTTACGACGGTTCATATCTTAACCTAACATAACATTCGTACTTGTATGGAAAAACGCTCTATTACACTGTTTCGTTCACAATTACGATATTTGCATAACCTCACAGTTTTTCACCAACTTATTGCAGTACAGAACGCTGTATCTCGCTAAATGACATCGTTCTTTAAGGTTTCACGATGCTTGCATGCGCTTTAACAAGAATATCACATTATAGCAGTTTCGCACTTGTAACGGTACAACACGCAGTATTTGGCTTGTTCATGCCGTTTTGTGTGCTTTCACAACATTTCACCTATCGCAGTTTCGTACTCGCAATAAAACAACACTATCTCGTTAGATGACGTTGTTTTTGGTAGTTTCACGACGCCACCTAGCTTAAACTAACATAACTCAACCTAACATAACCTTCGCACTTCTATCGTTAGAAAACGTTATACTCGCTACTTTACATTGCTTTCTACAACATTACGACGGTTTCAAGCGCTTTCACATTAGATATCACAGTTCCCAACTTGTAAAGGTGAAAAACACTGCATCTCAATAAGTGACATTGTTTAATGCGGTTTTACGATGGTTCATACCTTAACCTAACGTAACCTAACCTAACCTAACCTAACCTTACCTAACCTAACCTAACCTAACCCAACCCGACCCAACCTAACCTAACCTAACCTAACCTAAACTAACCTAACCCAACCTAACCTATCCTAACCTAACCTAACCCAACCTAACCCAACCCAACCCAATCTAACCTAACCTAACCTAAGCTAACCTAACCTAACCTAACCAAACCTAACCTAACCTAACTTAACCTAACCTAACGTAACCTAACCTAACCTAACCTATTCTAACGTAACCTAACCTTACCTGACCTAACCTAACCTAACGTAACCTAACCTAACCTAACATTACCTAACGCAACCTAACCTAACCTAACCTAGCCTAACGTAACCTAACCTAACCTAACCCAACCTAACCCAACCCAACCCAACCCAACAACACCCAACCCAACCTAACCTAACCTAACCTAACCTTACTTTACCTAACCAAATTATCCTTACCTAACCTAACCTAACCTAACGTAACCTAACCTAACCTAACCTAACGTAACCTAACCTAACCTAACGTAACCTAACCTAACCTAACCTAACCTAACCCAACCTAACCTAACCTAACCTAACCTAACCCAACTCAACCCAACCTAACCTAATCTAACCTAACCTAACCTAACCTAACCTAACCTAACCAAACCTAACCTAACCTAACCTAACCTAACCTAACCTAACGACGGTTGCAAGCGCTTTCACATTAGATATCGCAGTTCCCCACTTTTAATGGTGAAAAACACTGCATCTCACTAATTGACATTGTTTAATGAGGTTTTACGACGGTTCATATCTTAACCTAACCTAACATTCGCACTTGTATCTAAAAACGCTCTATTACACTGTTTTGTTCACAATTACGATATTTGCATAACCTCACAGTTTTTCACCAACTTATTGCAGTACAGAACGCTGTATCTTCCTAAATGACATTGTTTTTTAAGGTTTCACGATGCTTGCATGCGCTTTAACGAGAATATCACAATATAGCAGTTTCGCACTTGTAACGGTAGAACACGCAGTATTTGGCTTGTTCATTCCGTTTTGTGTGCTTTCACAACATTTCACCTATCGCAGTTTAATACTCGCAATAAAACAACACTATCTCGTTAGATGACGTCGTTTTTGGTAGTTTCACGACGCTACCTAGCTTAACCTAACCTAACGTAACCTAACCTTCGCACTTCTATCGTTAGAAAACGTTTTATTCGCAACTTTACAATGTTTTCTACAAGATTACGACGGTTTCATGCGCTTTCACATTAGATATCGTAGTTCCCGACTTGTAATGTTGAAAAACACTACATCTCACTAAGTGAGATTGTTTAATGCGGTTTTACGACGGTTGATATGTCAACCTAACCTAACATTCGCACTTGTATCTAAAGACGCTCAATTACACTGTTTCGTTCACAATTACGATATTTGCTTGACCTCTCAGTTTCTCACCAACTTATTACAGTACAGAACGCTGTATCTCGCTAAATGACATCGTTCTTTAAGGTTTCACGATACTTGCATGCGCTTTACCGAGAATGTCACAACATAGCAGTTTCGCACTTGTAACGGTACAACACGCAGTATTCGGCTTGTTCATGCCGTTTTGTGTGCTTTCACAACATTTTACCTATCGACGTTTCGTACTCGCAATAAAACAACACTATCTCGTTAGATGACGTCGTTTTTGGTGGTTTCACGACGCTACCTAGCTTAAACTAACATAACTCAACCTAACATAACCTTCGCACTTCTATCGTTAGAAAATGTTTTACTCGCTGCTTTATATTGCTTTCTACAACATTACGACGGTTTCAAGCGCTTTCACTGTAGATATCGCAGTTCCCAACTTGTAAAAGTGAAAAACACTGCATCTCACTAAGTGACATTGTTTAATGCGGTTTTAGCGCGGTTCATATCTTAACCTAACCTAACCTAACCTAACCTAACCTAACCCAACCTAACCTAACATAACCAAACCTAACCTAACCTAACCAAACCTAACCTAACGTAACCTAACCTAACCTAACCTAACCTAACCTAACCTAACGACGTTTGCAAGCGCTTTCACATTAGATATCGCAGTTCCCGACTTGTAATGGTGAAAAACACTGCATCTCACTAAGTGCCATTGTTTAATGCGGTTTTACGACGGTTCATATCTTAACCTAACCTAACATTCGTACTTGTATGGAAAAACGCTCTATTACACTGTTTCGTTCACAATTACGATATTTGCATAACCTCACAGTTTTTCACCAACTTATTGCAGTACAGAACGCTGTATCTCGCTAAATGACATCGTTCTTTAAGGTTTCACGATGCTTGCATGCGCTTTAACAAGAATATCACATTATAGCAGTTTCGCACTTGTAACGGTACAACACGCAGTATCTGGCTTGTTCAAGCCGTTTTGTGTACTTTCACAACATTTCACCTATTGCAGTTACGTACATGCAATAAAACAACGCTATCTCGTTAGTTGACGTCCTTTTTGGTGGTCTCACGACGCTACATAGCTTAAACTAACATAACTCAAGCTAACCTTCGCACTTCTATCGTTAGAAAACGTTTTACTCGCAACGTTACAATGTTTTCTACAAGATTACGACGGTTTCATGCGCTTTCACATTAGATATCGTAGTTCCCGACTTGTAATGTTGAAAAACACTACATCTCACTAAGTGACATTGTTTAATGCGGTTTTACGACGGTTGATATCTCAACCTAACCTAACATTCGCACTTGTATCTAAATACGCTCAATTACACTGTTTCGTTCACAATTACGATATTTGCTTGACCTCACAGTTTCTCACCAACTTATTACAGTTCAGAACGCTGTATCTCGCTAAATGACATCGTTCTTTAAGGTTTCACGATGCTTGCATGCGCTTTAACGAGAATATCACAACATAGCAGTTTCGCACTTGTAACGGTACAACACGCAGTATTTGGCTTGTTCATGCCGTTTTGTGTGCTTTCACAACATTTCACCTATCGCAGTTTCGTACTCGCAATAAAACAACACTATCTCGTTAGATGACGTTGTTTTTGGTAGTTTCACGACGCCACCTAGCTTAAACTAACATAACTCAACCTAACATAACCTTCGCACTTCTATCGTTAGACAACGTTATACTCGCTACTTTACATTGCTTTCTACAACATTACGACGGTTTCAAGCGCTTTCACATTAGATATCACAGTTCCCAACTTGTAAAGGTGAAAAACACTGCATCTCACTAAGTGACATTGTTTAATGCGGTTTTACGATGGTTCATACCTTAACCTAACGTAACCTAACCTAACCTAACCTAACCTTACCTAACCTAACCTAACCTAACCCAACCCGACCCAACCTAACCTAACCTAACCTAACCTAAACTAACCTAACCCAACCTAACCTAACCTAACCTAACCTAACCCAACCTAACCCAACCCAACCCAATCTAACCTAACCTAAGCTAACCTAACCTAACCTAACCAAACCTAACCTAACCTAACTTAACCTAACCTAACGTAACTTAACCTAACCTAACCTATTCTAACGTAACCTAACCTTACCTGACCTAACCTAACCTAACGTAACCTAACCTAACCTAACATTACCTAACGTAACCTAACCTAACCTAACCTAGCCTAACGTAACCTAACCTAACCTAACCCAACCTAACCCAACCCAACCCAACCCAACAACACCCAACCCAACCTAACCTAACCTAACCTAACCTTACTTAACCTAACCAAATTATCCTTACCTAACCTAACCTAACCTAACGTAACCTAACCTAACCTAACCTAACCTAACGTAACCTAACCTAACCTAACGTAACCTAACCTAACCTAACCTAACCTAACCCAACCTAACCTAACCTAACCTAACCTAACCCAACTCAACCCAACCTAACCTAATCTAACCTAACCTAACCTAACCTAACCTAACCTAACCAAACCTAACCTAACCTAACCTAACCTAACCTAACCTAACGACGGTTGCAAGCGCTTTCACATTAGATATCGCAGTTCCCCACTTTTAATGGTGAAAAACACTGCATCTCACTAATTGACATTGTTTAATGCGGTTTTACGACGGTTCATATCTTAACCTAACCTAACATTCGCACTTGTATCTAAAAACGCTCTATTACACTGTTTTGTTCACAATTACGATATTTGCATAACCTCACAGTTTTTCACCAACTTATTGCAGTACAGAACGCTGTATCTTCCTAAATGACATTGTTTTTTAAGGTTTCACGATGCTTGCATGCGCTTTAACGAGAATATCACAATATAGCAGTTTCGCACTTGTAACGGTAGAACACGCAGTATTTGGCATGTTCATTCCGTTTTGTGTGCTTTCACAACATTTCACCTATCGCAGTTTAATACTCGCAATAAAACAACACTATCTCGTTAGATGACGTCGTTTTTGGTAGTTTCACGACGCTACCTAGCTTAACCTAACCTAACCTAACCTAACCTTCGCACTTGTATCGTTAGAAAACGTTTTACTCGCAACTTTACAATGTTTTCTACAAGATTACGACGGTTTCATGCGCTTTCACATTAGATATCGTAGTTCCCGACTTGTAATGTTGAAAAACACTACATCTCACTAAGTGACATTGTTTAATGCGGTTTTACGACGGTTGATATGTCAACCTAACCTAACATTCGCACTTGTATCTAAAGACGCTCAATTACACTGTTTCGTCAACAATTACGATATTTGCTTGACCTCACAGTTTCTCACCAACTTATTACAGTACAGAACGCTGTATCTCGCTAAATGACATCGTTCTTTAAGGTTTCACGATACTTGCATGCGCTTTACCGAGAATGTCACAACATAGCAGTTTCGCACTTGTAACGGTACAACACGCAGTATTTGGCTTGTTCATGCCGTTTTGTGTGCTTTCACAACATTTCACCTATCGCAGTTTCGTACTCGCAATAAACAACACTATCTCGTTAGATGACGTCGTTTTTGGTGGTTTCACGACGCTACCTAGCTTAAACTAACATAACTCAACCTAACATAACCTTCGCACTTCTATCGTTAGAAAACGTTTTACTCGCTACTTTACATTGCTTTCTACAACATTACGACGGTTTCAAGCGCTTTCACATTAGATATCGCAGTTCCCAACTTTTAAAGGTGAAAAACACTGCATCTCACTAAGTGACATTGTTTAATGCCGTTTTAGCGCGGTTCATATCTTAACCTAACCTAACCTAACCTAACCTAACATAACCTAACCTAACCTAACCTAACCAAACCTAACCTAACGTAACCTAACCTAACCTAACCTAACCTAACCTAACCTAACGACGTTTGCAAGCGCTTTCACATTAGATATCGCAGTTCCCGACTTGTAATGGTGAAAAACACTGCATCTCACTAATTGACATTGTTTAATGCGGTTTTACGACGGTTCATATCTTAACCTAACCTAACATTCGTACTTGTATTGAAAAACGCTCTATTACACTGTTTCGTTCACAATTACGATATTTGCATAACCTCACAGTTTTTCGCCAACTTATTGCAGTACAGAACGCTGTATCTCGCTAAATGACATTGTTCTTTAAGGTTTCACGATGCTTGCATGCGCTTTAACGAGAATATCACAATATAGCAGTTTCGCACTTGTAACGGTAGAACACGCAGTATTTGGCTTGTTCATTCCGTTTTGTGTGCTTTCACAACATTTCACCTATCGCAGTTTAATACTCGCAATAAAACAACACTATCTCGTTAGATGACGTCGTTTTTGGTAGTTTCACGACGCTACCTAGCTTAACCTAACCTAACCTAACCTAACCTTCGCACTTGTATCGTTAGAAAACGTTTTACTCGCAACTTTACAATGTTTTCTACAAGATTACGACGGTTTCATGCGCTTTCACATTAGATATCGTAGTTCCCGACTTGTAATGTTGAAAAACACTACATCTCACTAAGTGACATTGTTTAATGCGGTTTTACGACGGTTGATATGTCAACCTAACCTAACATTCGCACTTGTATCTAAAGACGCTCAATTACACTGTTTCGTTCACAATTACGATATTTGCTTGACCTCACAGTTTCTCACCAACTTATTACAGTACAGAACGCTGTATCTCGCTAAATGACATCGTTCTTTAAGGTTTCACGATACTTGCATGCGCTTTACCGAGAATGTCACAACATAGCAGTTTCGCACTTGTAACGGTACAACACGCAGTATTTGGCTTGTTCATGCCGTTTTGTGTGCTTTCACAACATTTCACCTATCGCAGTTTCGTACTCGCAATAAACAACACTATCTCGTTAGATGACGTCGTTTTTGGTGGTTTCACGACGCTACCTAGCTTAAACTAACATAACTCAACCTAACATAACCTTCGCACTTCTATCGTTAGAAAACGTTTTACTCGCTACTTTACATTGCTTTCTACAACATTACGACGGTTTCAAGCGCTTTCACATTAGATATCGCAGTTCCCAACTTTTAAAGGTGAAAAACACTGCATCTCACTAAGTGACATTGTTTAATGCCGTTTTAGCGCGGTTCATATCTTAACCTAACCTAACCTAACCTAACCTAACATAACCTAACCTAACCTAACCTAACCAAACCTAACCTAACGTAACCTAACCTAACCTAACCTAACCTAACCTAACCTAACCTAACGACGTTTGCAAGCGCTTTCACATTAGATATCGCAGTTCCCGACTTGTAATGGTGAAAAACACTGCATCTCACTAATTGACATTGTTTAATGAGGTTTTACGACGGTTCATATCTTAACCTAACCTAACATTCGCACTTGTATCTAAAAACGCTCTATTACACTGTTTTGTTCACAATTACGATATTTGCATAACCTCACAGTTTTTCACCAACTTATTGCAGTACAGAACGCTGTATCTTCCTAAATGACATTGTTTTTTAAGGTTTCACGATGCTTGCATGCGCTTTAACGAGAATATCACAATATAGCAGTTTCGCACTTGTAACGGTACAACACGCAGTATCTGGCTTGTTCAAGCCGTTTTGTGTACTTTCACAACATTTCACCTATTGCAGTTACGTACATGCAATAAAACAACGCTATCTCGTTAGTTGACGTCCTTTTTGGTGGTCTCACGACGCTACATAGCTTAAACTAACATAACTCAAGCTAACCTTCGCACTTCTATCGTTAGAAAACGTTTTACTCGCAACTTTACAATGTTTTCTACAAGATTACGACGGTTTCATGCGCTTTCACATTAGATATCGTAGTTCCCGACTAGTAATGTTGAAAAACACTACATCTCACTAAGTGACATTGTTTAATGCGGTTTTACGACGGTTGATATGTCAACCTAACCTAACATTCGCACTTGTAACTAAATACGCTCAATTACACTGTTTCGTTCACAATTACGATATTTGCTTGACCTCACAGTTTCTCACCAACTTATTACAGTTCAGAACGCTGTATCTCGCTAAATGACATCGTTCTTTAAGGTTTCACGATGCTTGCATGCGCTTTAACGAGAATATCATTACATAGCAGTTTCGCACTTGTAACGGTACAACACGCAGTATTTGGCTTGTTGATGCCGTTTTGTGTGCTTTCACAACATTTCACCTATCGCAGTTTCGTACTCGCAATAAAACAACACTATCTCGTTAGATGACGTTGTTTTTGGTAGTTTCACGACGCCACCTAGCTTAAACTAACATAACTCAACCTAACATAACCTTCGCACTTCTATCGTTAGAAGACGTTATTTCATTTCATTTCATTTCATTTTATTACCTTAAAAGCCCAACAGGGGCATTACATAAGGGGTGGGTTTACATATGTTCATTATACATTGTTAGAAATGACATTTGAATAAGCATTTATTAAACATGACGTGGAAATATGGTTTACATGATTTTGTGGTATATACAATCAGTTGGAAAGATGAAAAATGACATCCAGTAATTGTTATTCTGAAAAATGATGAGATATCTCTTGCATGAATGCGGGTGCGCTGGTTAGGGCGGCAATTTGGTGAGGCAGGCTGTTCCAATCTATGGCTGTGCGAAAGAAAAAAGAACCTGAAAAGGTAGTAGTACGAGTGCGGGGGCGGCCCACATGGTTGATGTGCCCAGTTCGATGCGATGTTCTGCCAGGGGGAATAATGTACGGCGTTTGATTGAGCGAACAATGATAAAACTTATGAAAAAGAGATAGTGATAAAACACGGCGACGATGGGCAAGGGTCGGCAGACCTAAGTCCTTTCGCAATAAAGACACGCTGACATGATATGAATATTGAGAGTGTATGAACCTTACAGCACGGTTTTGCACGGTTTCGAGAGCGTTGCTTAAATATGTTTGGTGGGGGCTCCATACTGCGCATGCGTATTCGAGTTTAGGGCGGATTATGGTTTGATAGGCTAGTAATCTAACATGCTTTGGGGCTTGTTTTAGGTGGCGTTTAAGGAAACCAAGTGATTTATTAGAAGATGAGATGACGTTAGTGATATGTGCGTTCCAAGATAAATCTTTAGTTAGGGTAACACCGAGGTATTTGTATGAGGGCGAAGCTTCTAATGATATGTTATTGATTGAATATGAATAGGACAGAGGGTTACGTCGACGGGAGAATGTCACAACTTTACACTTAGCGGGGTTTAGTGTCATTAGCCAACAGTCACACCATTGTTGCAGACGGTTAATATTTGCCTGAAGAGAAATTTGGTGAGATGTATTAGTAATGGTTTTGTAAATGACGCAATCATCCGCAAACATACGGATATTACAGGTTACATGACCAGGTAGATCGTTAATATATATTAAAAAGAGGAGAGGCCCGAGAACAGATCCTTGAGGAACACCGGAAGTTACACACAGGGAGTCAGAGGTGCTGTTGTTAATAAAGACAAACTGTGAGCGGTTATTAAGGAATGCTTCAATCCATCGTAAGACGTCGGGGTGTACATTTGCCAAAGATAGTTTTAGTAGCAATCGTTGATGTGGTACCTTATCGAACGCCTTCGCAAAGTCTAAAAATATCGCGTCTGTCTGTAGGTTAGTATCGAGATTTGTGTGAAGATCATGCAGAAACGCTGCCAATTGGGTTTCGCAAGAAAACCCTTTGCGAAATCCGTGCTGTGAAGGATGAAAGTATTTATTCGAGTCTAAAAATTTCATGATTTCTGTATAAATGACATGTTCCATGATTTTGCAAGGTACGCTTGTAAGTGAAATGGGGCGGTAGTTAAGTGGGGAATTCTTGTCCCCTGATTTATAGATTGGAACAACCCTTCCCACCGTCCAGTCATGAGGTATGGTGCCTGTGGAAAGTGACTGAGAAAACAATAGACATAAATAAGCAGCACTGATATCTTTAGTATTTTTTAACACTTTTGAGTTTATGTTGTCTACTCCGGCTGAAGATGATAGTTTGAGATTGTCAATTAAAGAGGAAATACCATCAACATGGAAAGTTATAACTGGCATGGTATTAGGTGTGCTTGACGCTGTAGAAGGAAATGGTAAGCTAACTTCTTTGGTGAATACTGACGCGAAAGCTGCATTGAAAATGTTAGCGCACTCCACGTCGTCGACCGTTTCACCGTCTTCGTTAATTAGCGTGTTGCTGTTTATATCTCGAGGATTAATCACCTGCCAAAATTTCCTTGGATTGTTGACCAGCATCTTGGGTAGGTCTTCGTGAAAGTACGTTTTTTTTGCTTCCCGAACAGCTGACAAGTATGCGCGTTCCGCTGTGTAATATTTATCCCATGCGCATACATTTGTGGTACCTTTTGCTGCTCGGTATAAACGTTTCTTTTTGTTATCCAACCTTTTTAAAGAATTGCTGAACCATGGTTTTTCTGGTTGCGTTCCTATCGCTATCCTTGGGATGTATCTGTCTGCTAGGCTGTTAATTTTTTCTTTAAATATTTGCCAATTTGTATGGATGGTGCGTTTATTGAAAGACGTTTCAAATGAAACTAAAAACTCACACAGGTTATCGTACATAGCTTTGTAGTTTGCTTTCTTGTAAAGATGTATAGTTTTTTGTACTTTCAAGCGCGGAACTGCCCCAAAGTTAAAGGACGCGTGAATGACCTTATGATCACTGATTTCTTTTAGGTAGGCGATCGATGATAATTTGTCTGGTTGGTTTGTTAGTATTAAATCTAATACGTTAGCTGTGTTTTCCGTGATACGCGTTGGTTGAGACACTAGTTGACTAAGATTAAAATCAAGACAAACGTCAAGAAAGTTTTTTACCTCCGTCTCGTTTACTAAGTGGGGAGATAAGTTGTGCCAATTAATGTCTGGAAAATTGAAGTCTCCGAAAAGGAGAAGGCTAGCCTTGGTGTGCTTCGATGTTATTTCGAAGAGTGCATTGTTTAGCTCAATGGCAAAAGCTGGGCTACTGTGGGGGGGTCTATAGCAAACGCCCACAAGTACTGATTGTGGAGCGGCGTGACAATGAATGAAAAGTAGTTCTAAGTTCGACCTGATACTAAGAACAGAGCACGATAGTTCCTGGCTGGCAGCTATGAGGACACCTCCGCCTCGTGCATTCGGTCGGTCAGCACGAAACAGACTGAAATTAGGCAAATCTGTCAGTACTTCCGAATCTGAAATGTGGTCGCTAAGCCAAGTTTCGGTAAGAATTAACATGTTGCTTTTAGATGTCAGCACAAGGTTGGACACATGTTCACGTTTTGAAATGAAGCTGCGTATATTAGTGAAGATTACTGAGATGGGAAGACGTGACTTGCCTGTTGGTTTCGGACGACGGATTAATTTTGTCTCGATTTGTGGTTGCTATGCTTCTTTGACTGTTTGAGAAGCTTCATCGTATACGTACCGCTTTGGGCCCATGAACAGCGTTTTGAAACGCAAGGAATAGGGTGCAGATTTATCTTTAGCGAAGGCGACAAGGTGTTTACGGGCGTTCCTAACAGCTGGTGAAAAATCTTCTGCGACGCTAAAGTCAGTGCCTTTGAAGTTACGTCCTTTTGAAAGAACAGCTTCCTTCGTTTTATAAGACACAAATTTTACTATAATTGGGCGTTTGCGGTTACAGGAATGCCGACCAATTCGGTGTGCCCGCTCCATATCCTTGGGCTCAAGCTGTACCTTTAGGTAATCTGAGCAATGACGTAAAATAATTTTTTCAGAATCTGATGATGGCTCTGATGCAGACGGATCTGGAAGGCCGTAGAAAACCAAATTATTTCGCCTAGATCTGTTTTCAGCATCGTCTACACGCGCTTCCAGTTTATGGATCAGCTGCGCCGTACGTTCGCTGTCTGCCTGTATAGATTGCATGTCTCCTTGCAAGGCTATCACACTTTGGTAATTACCCTCGAGGTCCGTCAGCCTTTTACTTAACGTGTCCAGTAACGCGGTCGTAGCCATAGATTGGTTCTTTAGTTCCTGCATTTCAGCGATCATCTTAGCCTGACCAGCGGAAATCTTCTTCATTTCGGCAAGCAGCGCGGCATTATCGGGACCAGGATTGCTTTCAATATCACCGGAAAGCAATAATAGGGATCTAATCACGGAAAGACACTGAAAAACAATGGAAAAGCAGCACTGCGGGCTCGGTAGCTGCACAAGACAATAATTACTTGTTTTTTTAGCGAAAAGAGGATGAGATTTACAGACCTGCATGATGAACAGAAGCGGATTAGTGGACCGCATCATGGCAGTGCCACCGAGCCCACAGCGCGCGGGGGGTATTCGCTGCTCCTTTATAGGCCGCTGGCTGGCTGTTGACGATGGCGGTAGGGCGAATGGCATCTTGTCGAGGATCCATGCTTGGACTGGTGGCGCCATTGAACGGGACGATTGGTTGCCGATTCCGATTTGCAAATTGATGACACAGCTGGTGCACGGGTTCGCCTTGGCCAACGAAGCGCTCGTTGATTCCGCGGGAAAGGGCAGCAACATTCGCATGACGAAGGACGTCATAATCTGCATGATGAACAGAAGCGGATTAGTGGACCGCATCATGGCAGTGCCACCGAGCCCACAGCGCGCGGGGGGTATTCGCTGCTCCTTTATAGGCCGCTGGCTGGCTGTTGACGATGGCGGTAGGGCGAATGGCATCTTGTCGAGGATCCATGCTTGGACTGGTGGCGCCATTGAACGGGACGATTGGTTGCCGATTCCGATTTGCAAATTGATGACACAGCTGGTGCACGGGTTCGCCTTGGCCAACGAAGCGCTCGTTGATTCCGCGGGAAAGGGCAGCAACATTCGCATGACGAAGGACGTCATAATCTGCATGATGAACAGAAGCGGATTAGTGGACCGCATCATGGCAGTGCCACCGAGCCCACAGCGCGCGGGGGGTATTCGCTGCTCCTTTATAGGCCGCTGGCTGGCTGTTGACGATGGCGGTAGGGCGAATGGCATCTTGTCGAGGATCCATGCTTGGACTGGTGGCGCCATTGAACGGGACGATTGGTTGCCGATTCCGATTTGCAAATTGATGACACAGCTGGTGCACGGGTTCGCCTTGGCCAACGAAGCGCTCGTTGATTCCGCGGGAAAGGGCAGCAACATTCGCATGACGAAGGACGTCATAATCTGCATGATGAACAGAAGCGGATTAGTGGACCGCATCATGGCAGTGCCACCGAGCCCACCTATACTCGCTACTATACATTGCTCTATACATTGCTACTATACATTGTTATACTCGCTACTTTACATTGCTTTCTACAACATTACGACGGTTTCAAGCGCTTTCACATTAGATATCACAGTTCCCAACTTGTAAAGGTGAAAAACACTGCATCTCACTAAGTGACATTGTTTAATGCGGTTTTACGATGGTTCATACCTTAACCTAACGTAACCTAACCTAACCTAACCTAACCTTACCTAACCTAACCTAACCTAACCCAACCCGACCCAACCTAACCTAACCTAACCTAACCTAAACTAACCTAACCCAACCTAACCTAACCTAACCTAACCTAACCCAACCTAACCCAACCCAACCCAATCTAACCTAACCTAAGCTAACCTAACCTAACCTAACCAAACCTAACCTAACCTAACTTAACCTAACCTAACGTAACCTAACCTAACCTAACCTATTCTAACGTAACCTAACCTTACCTGACCTAACCTAACCTAACGTAACCTAACCTAACCTAACATTACCTAACGTAACCTAACCTAACCTAACCTAGCCTAACGTAACCTAACCTAACCTAACCCAACCTAACCCAACCCAACCCAACCCAACAACACCCAACACAACCTAACCTAACCTAACCTAACCTTACTTAACCTAACCAAATTATCCTTACCTAACCTAACCTAACCTAACGTAACCTAACCTAACCTAACGTAACCTAACCTAACCTAACCTAACCTAACCCAACCTAACCTAACCTAACCTAACCTAACCCAACTCAACCCAACCTAACCTAATCTAACCTAACCTAACCTAACCTACCCTAACCAAACCTAACCTAACCTAACCTAACCTAACCTAACGACGGTTGCAAGCGCTTTCACATTAGATATCGCAGTTCCCCACTTTTAATGGTGAAAAACACTGCATCTCACTAATTGACATTGTTTAATGCGGTTTTACGACGGTTCATATCTTAACCTAACCTAACATTCGCACTTGTATCTAAAAACGCTCTATTACACTCTTTCGTTCACAATTACGATATTTGCATAACCTCACAGTTTTTCACCAACTTATTGCAGTACAGAACGCTGTATCTTCCTAAATGACATTGTTTTTTAAGGTTTCACGATGCTTGCATGCGCTTTAACGAGAATATCACAATATAGCAGTTTCGCGTTTGTAACGGTAGAACACGCCGTATTTGGCTTGTTCATGCCGTTTTGTGTGCTTTCACATTTCACCTATCGCAGTTTCGTACTCGCAATAAACAACACTATCTCGTTAGATGACGTCGTTTTTGGTGGTTTCACGACGCTACCTAGCTTAAACTAACATAACTCAACCTAACATAACCTTCGCACTTCTATCGTTAGAAAACGTTTTACTCGCTACTTTACATTGCTTTCTACAACATTACGACGGTTTCAAGCGCTTTCACATTAGATATCGCAGTTCCCAACTTGTAAAGGTGAAAAACACTGCATCTCACTAAGTGACATTGTTTAATGCGGTTTTACGACGGTTCATACCTTAAGCTAACGTAACCTAACCTAACCTAACCCAACCTAACCTAACATAACCTAACCTAACCTAACCTAACCTAACCAAACCTAACCTAACGTAACCTGACCTAACCTAACCTAACCTAACCTAACCTAACGACGTTTGCAAGCGCTTTCACAATAGATATCGCAGTTCCCGACTTTTAATGGTGAAAAACACTGCATCTCACTAATTGACATTTGTTTAATGCGGTTTTACGACGGTTCATATCTTAACCTAACCTAACATTCGCACTTGTATCTAAAAACGCTCTATTACACTGTTTTGTTCACAATTACCATATTTGCATAACCTCACAGTTTCTCACCAACTTATTGCAGTACAGAACGTTGTATCTCGCTAAATGACATTGTTCTTTAAGGTTTCACGATGCTTGCATGCGCTTTAACGAGAATATCACAATATAGCAGTTTCGCACTTGTAACGGTAGAACACGCAGTATTTGGCTTGTTCATGCCGTTTTGTGTGCTTTCACAACATTTCACCTATCGCAGTTTAATACTCGCTATAAAACAACACTATCTCGTTAGATGACGTCGTTTTTGGTAGTTTCACGACGCTACCTAGCTTAAACTAACCTAACCTAACCTAACCTTCGCACTTCTATCGTTAGAAACGTTTATTCACCACTTTACAATGTTTTCTACAAGATTACGACGGTTTCATGCGCTTTCACATTAGATATCGCAGTTCCCAACTTGTAAAGGTGAAAAACACTGCATCTCACTAAGTGACATTGTTTAATGCGGTTTTAGCGCGGTTCATATCTTAACCTAACCTAACCTAACCTAACCTAACCCAACCTAACCTAACATAACCTAACCTAACCTAACCTAACCAAACCTAACCTAACGTAACCTAACCTAACCTAACCTAACCTAACCTAACGACGTTTGCAAGCGCTTTCACATTAGATATCGAGGTTCCCGACTTGTAATGGTGAAAAACACAGCATCTCACTAAGTGACATTGTTTAATGCGGTTTTAGCGCGGTTCATATCTTAACCTAACCTAACCTTACCTAACCCAACCTAACCTAACCTAACCTAACCAAACCTTACCTAACATCCCTAACCTAACCTAACCTAACCTAACCTAACCAAACCTAATCTAACCTAACCTAACGTAACCTAACCTAACCTAACCTAACGACGTTTGCAAGCGCTTTCACATTAGATATCGCAGTTCCCGACTTGTAATGGTGAAAAACACTGCATCTCATCAAGTGACATTGTGTAATGCGGTTTTACGACGGTTCATATCTTAACCTAACCTAACATTCGCACTTGTATTAAAAAACGCTCTATTACACTGTTTCGTTCACAATTAGGATATTTGCATAACCTCACAGTTTTTCACCAACTTATTGCAGTACAGAACGCTGTATCTCGCTAAATGGCATCGTTCTTTAAGGTTTCACGATGCTTGCATGCGCTTTAACGAGAATATCACAACATAGCAGTTTCGCGCTTGTAACGGTACAACACGCAGTATTTGGCTTGTTCATGCCGTTTTGTGTGCTTTCACAACATTTCACCTATCGCAGTTTCGTACTCGCTATAAAACAACACTATCTCGTTAGATGACGTTGATTTTGGTAGTTTCACGACGCTACCTAGCTTAAACTAACATAACTCAACCTAACATAACCTTCGCACTTCTATCGTTAGAAAACGTTTTACTCGCTACTTTACATTGCTTTCTACAACAATACGACGGTTTCAAGCGCTTTCACATTAGATATCACAGTTCCCAACTTGTAAAGGTGAAAAACACTGCATCTCACTAAGTGACATTGTTTAATGCGGTTTTACGACGGTTCATACCTTAACCTAACGTAACCTAACCTAACCTAACCTAACCTTACCTAACCTAACCTAACCTAACCTAACCCAACCCAACCCAACCTAACCTAACCTAACCTAACCTAAACTAACCTAACCCAACCTAACCTAACCTAACCTAAACTAACCTAACCCAACCTAACCTAACCTAACCTAACCTAACCCAACCCAACCCAACCCAACCTAACCTAACCTAAGCTAACCTAACCAAACCTAACCTAACTTAACCTAACCTAACGTAACCTAACCTAACCTAACCTATTCAAACGTAACCTAACCTTTCCTGACCTAACCTAACCTAACGTAACCTAACCTAACCTAACCTAACATAACCTAACGTAACCTAACCTAACCTAACCTAACCTAACGTAACCTAACCTAACCTAACCCAACTTAACCCAACCCAACCCAACCCAAACCAACAACACCCAACCCAACCTAACCTAACCTAACCTAACCTTACCTAACCTAACCAAATTATCCTTACCTAACCTAACCTAACCTAACGTAACCTAACCTAACCTAACCTAACCTAACGTAACCTAACCTAACCTAACGTAACCTAACCTAACCTAACCCAACCTAACCTAACCTAACCTAACCCAACTCAACCCAACTTAACCTAATCTAACCTAACCTAACCTAACCTAACCTAACAAAACCTAACCTAACCTAACCTAACCTAACCTAACGACGGTTGCAAGCGCTTTCACATTAGATATCGCAGTTCCCGACTTTTAATGGTGAAAAACACTGCATCTCACTAATTGACATTGTTTAATGCGGTTTTACGACGGTTCATATCTTAACCTAACCTAACATTCGCACTTGTATCTAAAACCGCTCTATTACACTGTTTTGTTCACAATTACCATATTTCCATAACCTCACAGTTTTTCACCAACTTATTGCAGTACAGAACGTTGTATCTCGCTAAATGACATTGTTCTTTAGGTTTCACGATGCTTGCATGCGCTTTAACGAGAATATCACAATATAGCAGTTTCGCACTTGTAACAGTAGAACACGCAGTATTTGGCTTGTTCATGCCGTTTTGTGTGCTTTCACAACATTTCACCTATCGCAGTTTAATACTCGCTATAAAACAACACTATCTCGTTAGATGACGTCGTTTTGGGTAGTTTCACGACGCTACCTAGCTTAAACTAACCTAACCTAACCTAACCTTCGCACTTCTATCGTTAGAAAACGTTTTACTCACCACTTTACAATGTTTTCTACAAGATTACGACGGTTTCATGCGCTTTCACTTTAGATATCGTAGTTCCCGACTTGTAATGTTGAAAAACACTACATCTCACTTAGTGACATTGTTTAATGCGGTTTTACGACGGTTCATATCTTAACCTAACCTAACATTCGCACTTGTATCTAAAAACGCTCTATTACACTGTTTTGTTCACAATTACGATATTTGCATAACCTCACAGTTTTTCACCAACTTATTGCAGTACAGAACGCTGTATCTCGCTAAATGACATCGTTCTTTAAGGTTTCACGATGCTTGCATGCGCTTTAACAAGAATATCACATTATAGCAGTTTCGCACTTGTAACGGTACAACACGCAGTATCTGGCTTGTTCAAGCCGTTTTGTGTACTTTCACAACATTTCACCTATTGCAGTTACGTACATGCAATAAAACAACGCTATCTCGTTAGTTGACGTCCTTTTTGGTGGTCTCACGACGCTACATAGCTTAAACTAACATAACTGAAGCTAACCTTCGCACTTCTATCGTTAGAAAACGTTTTACTCGCAACTTTACAATGTTTTCTACAAGATTACGACGGTTTCATGCGCTTTCACATTAGATATCGTAGTTCCCGACTTGTAATGTTGAAAAACACTACATCTCACTAAGTGACATTGTTTAATGCGGTTTTACGACGGTTGATATGTCAACCTAACCTAACATTCGCACTTGTAACTAAATACGCTCAATTACACTGTTTCGTTCACAATTACGATATTTGCTTGACCTCACAGTTTCTCACCAACTTATTACAGTTCAGAACGCTGTATCTCGCTAAATGACATCGTTCTTTAAGGTTTCACGATGCTTGCATGCGCTTTAACGAGAATATCATTACATAGCAGTTTCGCACTTGTAACGGTACAACACGCAGTATTTGGCTTGTTCATGCCGTTTTGTGTGCTTTCACAACATTTCACCTATCGCAGTTTCGTACTCGCAATAAAACAACACTATCTCGTTAGATGACGTTGTTTTTGGTAGTTTCACGACGCCACCTAGCTTAAACTAACATAACTCAACCTAACATAACCTTCGCACTTCTATCGTTAGAAAACGTTATACTCGCTACTTTACATTGCTTTCTACAACATTACGACGGTTTCAAGCGCTTTCACATTAGATATCACAGTTCCCAACTTGTAAAGGTGAAAAACACTGCATCTCACTAAGTGACATTGTTTAATGCGGTTTTACGATGGTTCATACCTTAACCTAACGTAACCTAACCTAACCTAACCTAACCTTACCTAATCTAACCTAACCTAACCCAACCCGACCCAACCTAACCTAACCTAACCTAACCTAAACTAACCTAACCCAACCTAACCTAACCTAACCTAACCTAACCCAACCTAACCAAACCCAACCCAATCTAACCTAACCTAAGCTAACCTAACCTAACCTAACCAAACCTAACCTAACCTAACTTAACCTAACCTAACGTAACCTAACCTAACCTAACCTAGCCTAACGTAACCTAACCTAACCTAACCCAACCTAACCCAACCCAACCCAACAACACCCAACACAACCTAACCTAACCTAACCTAACCTTACTTAACCTAACCAAATTATCCTTACCTAACCTAACCTAACCTAACGTAACCTAACCTAACCTAACCTAACGTAACCTAACCTAACCTAACGTAACCTAACCTAACCTAACCTAACCTAACCCAACCTAACCTAACCTAACCTAACCTAACCCAACTCAACCCAACCTAACCTAATCTAACCTAACCTAACCTAACCTAACCTACCCTAACCAAACCTAACCTAACCTAACCTAACCTAACCTAACGACGGTTGCAAGCGCTTTCACATTAGATATCGCAGTTCCCCACTTTTAATGGTGAAAAACACTGCATCTCACTAATTGACATTGTTTAATGCGGTTTTACGACGGTTCATATCTTAACCTAACCTAACATTCGCACTTGTATCTAAAAACGCTCTATTACACTCTTTCGTTCACAATTACGATATTTGCATAACCTCACAGTTTTTCACCAACTTATTGCAGTACAGAACGCTGTATCTTCCTAAATGACATTGTTTTTTAAGGTTTCACGATGCTTGCATGCGCTTTAACGAGAATATCACAATATAGCAGTTTCGCGTTTGTAACGGTAGAACACGCCGTATTTGGCTTGTTCATGCCGTTTTGTGTGCTTTCACATTTCACCTATCGCAGTTTAATACTCGCTATAAAACAACACTATCTCGTTAGATGACGTCGTTTTTGGTAGTTTCACGACGCTACCTAGCTTAAACTAACCTAACCTAACCTAACCTTCGCACTTCTATCGTTAGAAAACGTTTTATTCGCAACTTTACAATGTTTTCTACAAGATTACGACGGTTTCATGCGCTTTCACATTAGATATCGTAGTTCCCGACTTGTAATGTTGAAAAACACTACATCTCACTAAGTGAGATTGTTTAATGCGGTTTTACGACGGTTGATATGTCAACCTAACCTAACATTCGCACTTGTATCTAAAGACGCTCAATTACACTGTTTCGTTCACAATTACGATATTTGCTTGACCTCACAGTTTCTCACCAACTTATTACAGTACAGAACGCTGTATCTCGCTAAATGACATCGTTCTTTAAGGTTTCACGATACTTGCATGCGCTTTACCGAGAATGTCACAACATAGCAGTTTCGCACTTGTAACGGTACAACACGCAGTATTTGGCTTGTTCATGCCGTTTTGTGTGCTTTCACAACATTTCACCTATCGCAGTTTCGTACTCGCTATAAAACAACACTATCTCGTTAGATGACGTTGATTTTGGTAGTTTCACGACGCTACCTAGCTTAAACTAACATAACTCAACCTAACATAACCTTCGCACTTCTATCGTTAGAAAACGTTTTACTCGCTACTTTACATTGCTTTCTACAACAATACGACGGTTTCAAGCGCTTTCACATTAGATATCACAGTTCCCAACTTGTAAAGGTGAAAAACACTGCATCTCACTAAGTGACATTGTTTAATGCGGTTTTACGACGGTTCATACCTTAACCTAACGTAACCTAACCTAACCTAACCTAACCTTACCTAACCTAACCTAACCTAACCTAACCCAACCCAACCCAACCTAACCTAACCTAACCTAACCTAAACTAACCTAACCCAACCTAACCTAACCTAACCTAACCTAAACTAACCTAACCCAACCTAACCTAACCTAACCTAACCTAACCCAACCCAACCCAACCCAACCTAACCTAACCTAAGCTAACCTAACCAAACCTAACCTAACTTAACCTAACCTAACGTAACCTAACCTAACCTAACCTATTCTAACGTAACCTAACCTTTCCTGACCTAACCTAACCTAACGTAACCTAACCTAACCTAACCTAACATAACCTAACGTAACCTAACCTAACCTAACCTAACCTAACGTAACCTAACCTAACCTAACCCAACCTAACCCAACCCAACCCAACCCAAACCAACAACACCCAACCCAACCTAACCTAACCTAACCTAACCTTACCTAACCTAACCAAATTATCCTTACCTAACCTAACCTAACCTAACGTAACCTAACCTAACCTAACCTAACCTAACGTAACCTAACCTAACCTAACGTAACCTAACCTAACCTAACCCAACCTAACCTAACCTAACCTAACCCAACTCAACCCAACTTAACCTAATCTAACCTAACCTAACCTAACCTAACCTAACAAAACCTAACCTAACCTAACCTAACCTAACCTAACGACGGTTGCAAGCGCTTTCACATTAGATATCGCAGTTCCCGACTTTTAATGGTGAAAAACACTGCATCTCACTAATTGACATTGTTTAATGCGGTTTTACGACGGTTCATATCTTAACCTAACCTAACATTCGCACTTGTATCTAAAACCGCTCTATTACACTGTTTTGTTCACAATTACCATATTTCCATAACCTCACAGTTTTTCACCAACTTATTGCAGTACAGAACGTTGTATCTCGCTAAATGACATTGTTCTTTAGGTTTCACGATGCTTGCATGCGCTTTAACGAGAATATCACAATATAGCAGTTTCGCACTTGTAACAGTAGAACACGCAGTATTTGGCTTGTTCATGCCGTTTTGTGTGCTTTCACAACATTTCACCTATCGCAGTTTAATACTCGCTATAAAACAACACTATCTCGTTAGATGACGTCGTTTTTGGTAGTTTCACGACGCTACCTAGCTTAAACTAACCTAACCTAACCTAACCTTCGCACTTCTATCGTTAGAAAACGTTTTACTCACCACTTTACAATGTTTTCTACAAGATTACGACGGTTTCATGCGCTTTCACTTTAGATATCGTAGTTCCCGACTTGTAATGTTGAAAAACACTACATCTCACTTAGTGACATTGTTTAATGCGGTTTTACGACGGTTCATATCTTAACCTAACCTAACATTCGCACTTGTATCTAAAAACGCTTTATTACACTGTTTTGTTCACAATTACGATATTTGCATAACCTCACAGTTTTTCACCAACTTATTGCAGTACAGAACGCTGTATCTCGCTAAATGACATCGTTCTTTAAGGTTTCACGATGCTTGCATGCGCTTTAACAAGAATATCACATTATAGCAGTTTCGCACTTGTAACGGTACAACACGCAGTATCTGGCTTGTTCAAGCCGTTTTGTGTACTTTCACAACATTTCACCTATTGCAGTTACGTACATGCAATAAAACAACGCTATCTCGTTAGTTGACGTCCTTTTTGGTGGTCTCACGACGCTACATAGCTTAAACTAACATAACTCAAGCTAACCTTCGCACTTCTATCGTTAGAAAACGTTTTACTCGCAACTTTACAATGTTTTCTACAAGATTACGACGGTTTCATGCGCTTTCACATTAGATATCGTAGTTCCCGACTTGTAATGTTGAAAAACACTACATCTCACTAAGTGACATTGTTTAATGCGGTTTTACGACGGTTGATATGTCAACCTAACCTAACATTCGCACTTGTAACTAAATACGCTCAATTACACTGTTTCGTTCACAATTACGATATTTGCTTGACCTCACAGTTTCTCACCAACTTATTACAGTTCAGAACGCTGTATCTCGCTAAATGACATCGTTCTTTAAGGTTTCACGATGCTTGCATGCGCTTTAACGAGAATATCATTACATAGCAGTTTCGCACTTGTAACGGTACAACACGCAGTATTTGGCTTGTTCATGCCGTTTTGTGTGCTTTCACAACATTTCACCTATCGCAGTTTCGTACTCGCAATAAAACAACACTATCTCGTTAGATGACGTTGTTTTTGGTAGTTTCACGACGCCACCTAGCTTAAACTAACATAACTCAACCTAACATAACCTTCGCACTTCTATCGTTAGAAAACGTTATACTCGCTACTTTACATTGCTTTCTACAACATTACGACGGTTTCAAGCGCTTTCACATTAGATATCACAGTTCCCAACTTGTAAAGGTGAAAAACACTGCATCTCACTAAGTGACATTGTTTAATGCGGTTTTACGATGGTTCATACCTTAACCTAACGTAACCTAACCTAACCTAACCTAACCTTACCTAATCTAACCTAACCTAACCCAACCCGACCCAACCTAACCTAACCTAACCTAACCTAAACTAACCTAACCCAACCTAACCTAACCTAACCTAACCTAGCCCAACCTAACCAAACCCAACCCAATCTAACCTAACCTAAGCTAACCTAACCAAACCTAACCAAACCTAACCTAACCTAACTTAACCTAACCTAACGTAACCTAACCTAACCTAACCTAGCCTAACGTAACCTAACCTAACCTAACCCAACCTAACCCAACCCAACCCAACAACACCCAACACAACCTAACCTAACCTAACCTAACCTTACTTAACCTAACCAAATTATCCTTACCTAACCTAACCTAACCTAACGTAACCTAACCTAACCTAACCTAACGTAACCTAACCTAACCTAACGTAACCTAACCTAACCTAACCTAACCTAACCCAACCTAACCTAACCTAACCTAACCTAACCCAACTCAACGCAACCTAACCTAATCTAACCTAACCTAACCTAACCTAACCTACCCTAACCAAACCTAACCTAACCTAACCTAACCTAACCTAACGACGGTTGCAAGCGCTTTCAGATTAGATATCGCAGTTCCCCACTTTTAATGGTGAAAAACACTGCATCTCACTAATTGACATTGTTTAATGCGGTTTTACGACGGTTCATATCTTAACCTAACCTAACATTCGCACTTGTATCTAAAAACGCTCTATTACACTCTTTCGTTCACAATTACGATATTTGCATAACCTCACAGTTTTTCACCAACTTATTGCAGTACAGAACGCTGTATCTTCCTAAATGACATTGTTTTTTAAGGTTTCACGATGCTTGCATGCGCTTTAACGAGAATATCACAATATAGCAGTTTCGCGTTTGTAACGGTAGAACACGCCGTATTTGGCTTGTTCATGCCGTTTTGTGTGCTTTCACATTTCACCTATCGCAGTTTAATACTCGCTATAAAACAACACTATCTCGTTAGATGACGTCGTTTTTGGTAGTTTCACGACGCTACCTAGCTTAAACTAACCTAACCTAACCTAACCTTCGCACTTCTATCGTTAGAAAACGTTTTATTCGCAACTTTACAATGTTTTCTACAAGATTACGACGGTTTCATGCGCTTTCACATTAGATATCGTAGTTCCCGACTTGTAATGTTGAAAAACACTACATCTCACTAAGTGAGATTGTTTAATGCGGTTTTACGACGGTTGATATGTCAACCTAACCTAACATTCGCACTTGTATCTAAAGACGCTCAATTACACTGTTTCGTTCACAATTACGATATTTGCTTGACCTCACAGTTTCTCACCAACTTATTACAGTACAGAACGCTGTATCTCGCTAAATGACATCGTTCTTTAAGGTTTCACGATACTTGCATGCGCTTTACCGAGAATGTCACAACATAGCAGTTTCGCACTTGTAACGGTACAACACGCAGTATTTGGCTTGTTCATGCCGTTTTGTGTGCTTTCACAACATTTTACCTATCGCAGTTTCGTACTCGCAATAAACAACACTATCTCGTTAGATGACGTCGTTTTTGGTGGTTTCACGACGCTACCTAGCTTAAACTAACATAACTCAACCTAACATAACCTTCGCACTTCTATCGTTAGAAAACGTTTTACTCGCTACTTTACATTGCTTTCTACAACATTACGACGGTTTCAAGCGCTTTCACATTAGATATCGCAGTTCCCAACTTGTAAAGGTGAAAAACACTGCATCTCACTAAGTGACATTGTTTAATGCGGTTTTACGACGGTTCATACCTTAAGCTAACGTAACCTAACCTAACCTATCCCAACCTAACCTAACATAACCTAACCTAACCTAACCTAACCAAACCTAACCTAACGTAACCTGACCTAACCTAACCTAACCTAACCTAACCTAACGACGTTTGCAAGCGCTTTCACAATAGATATCGCAGTTCCCGACTTTTAATGGTGAAAAACACTGCATCTCACTAATTGACATTTGTTTAATGCGGTTTTACGACGGTTCATATCTTAACCTAACCTAACATTCGCACTTGTATCTAAAAACGCTCTATTACACTGTTTTGTTCACAATTACGATATTTGCATAACCTCACAGTTTTTCACCAACTTATTGCAGTACAGAACGCTGTATCTTCCTAAATGACATTGTTTTTTAAGGTTTCACGATGCTTGCATGCGCTTTAACGAGAATATCACAATATAGCAGTTTCGCACTTGTAACGGTAGAACACGCAGTATTTGGCTTGTTCATTCCGTTTTGTGTGCTTTCACAACATTTCACCTATCGCAGTTTAATACTCGCAATAAAACAACACTATCTCGTTAGATGACGTCGTTTTTGGTAGTTTCACGACGCTACCTAGCTTAACCTAACCTAACCTAACCTAACCTTCGCACTTCTATCGTTAGAAAACGTTTTATTCGCAACTTTACAATGTTTTCTACAAGATTACGACGGTTTCATGCGCTTTCACATTAGATATCGTAGTTCCCGACTTGTAATGTTGAAAAACACTACATCTCACTAAGTGAGATTGTTTAATGCGGTTTTACGACGGTTGATATGTCAACCTAACCTAACATTCGCACTTTTATCTAAAGACGCTCAATTACACTGTTTCGTTCACAATTACGATATTTGCTTGACCTCACAGTTTCTCACCAACTTATTACAGTACAGAACGCTGTATCTCGCTAAATGACATCGTTCTTTAAGGTTTCACGATACTTGCATGCGCTTTACCGAGAATGTCACAACATAGCAGTTTCGCACTTGTAACGGTACAACACGCAGTATTCGGCTTGTTCATGCCGTTTTGTGTGCTTTCACAACATTTTACCTATCGACGTTTCGTATTCGCAATAAAACAACACTATCTCGTTAGATGACGTCGTTTTTGGTGGTTTCACGACGCTACCTAGCTTAAACTAACATAACTCAACCTAACATAACCTTCGCACTTCTATCGTTAGAAAACGTTTTACTCGCTACTTTACATTGCTTTCTACAACATTACGACGGTTTCAAGCGCTTTCACTGTAGATATCGCAGTTCCCAACTTGTAAAAGTGAAAAACACTGCATCTCACTAAGTGACATTGTTTAATGCGGTTTTAGCGCGGTTCATATCTTAACCTAACCTAACCTAATCTAACCTAACCTAACCCAACCTAACCTAACATAACCAAACCTAACCTAACCTAACCAAACCTAACCTAACGTAACCTAACCTAACCTAACCTAACCTAACGACGTTTGCAAGCGCTTTCACATTAGATATCGCAGTTCCCGACTTGTAATGGTGAAAAACACTGCATCTCACTAATTGACATTGTTTAATGAGGTTTTACGACGGTTCATATCTTAACCTAACCTAACATTCGCACTTGTATCTAAAAACGCTCTATTACACTGTTTTGTTCACAATTACGATATTTGCATAACCTCACAGTTTTTCACCAACTTATTGCAGTACAGAACGCTGTATCTTCCTAAATGACATTGTTTTTTAAGGTTTCACGATGCTTGCATGCGCTTTAACGAGAATATCACAATATAGCAGTTTCGCACTTGTAACGGTACAACACGCAGTATCTGGCTTGTTCAAGCCGTTTTGTGTACTTTCACAACATTTCACCTATTGCAGTTACGTACATGCAATAAAACAACGCTATCTCGTTAGTTGACGTCCTTTTTGGTGGTCTCACGACGCTACATAGCTTAAACTAACATAACTCAAGCTAACCTTCGCACTTCTATCGTTAGAAAACGTTTTACTCGCAACTTTACAATGTTTTCTACAAGATTACGACGGTTTCATGCGCTTTCACATTAGATATCGTAGTTCCCGACTAGTAATGTTGAAAAACACTACATCTCACTAAGTGACATTGTTTAATGCGGTTTTACGACGGTTGATATGTCAACCTAACCTAACATTCGCACTTGTAACTAAATACGCTCAATTACACTGTTTCGTTCACAATTACGATATTTGCTTGACCTCACAGTTTCTCACCAACTTATTACAGTTCAGAACGCTGTATCTCGCTAAATGACATCGTTCTTTAAGGTTTCACGATGCTTGCATGCGCTTTAACGAGAATATCATTACATAGCAGTTTCGCACTTGTAACGGTACAACACGCAGTATTTGGCTTGTTCATGCCGTTTTGTGTGCTTTCACAACATTTCACCTATCGCAGTTTCGTACTCGCAATAAAACAACAGTATCTCGTTAGATGACGTTGTTTTTGGTAGTTTCACGACGCCACCTAGCTTAAACTAACATAACTCAACCTAACATAACCTTCGCACTTCTATCGTTAGAAGACGTTATACTCGCTACTTTACATTGCTTTCTACAACATTACGACGGTTTCAAGCGCTTTCACATTAGATATCACAGTTCCCAACTTGTAAAGGTGAAAAACACTGCATCTCACTAAGTGACATTGTTTAATGCGGTTTTACGATGGTTCATACCTTAACCTAACGTAACCTAACCTAACCTAACCTAACCTTACCTAACCTAACCTAACCTAACCCAACCCGACCCAACCTAACCTAACCTAACCTAACCTAAACTAACCTAACCCAACCTAACCTAACCTAACCTAACCTAACCCAACCCAACCCAATCTAACCTAACCTAAGCTAACCTAACCTAACCTAACCAAACCTAACCTAACCTAACTTAACCTAACCTAACGTAACCTAACCTAACCTAACCTATTCTAACGTAACCTAACCTTACCTGACCTAACCTAACCTAACGTAACCTAACCTAACCTAACATTACCTAACGTAACCTAACCTAACCTAACCTAGCCTAACGTAACCTAACCTAACCTAACCCAACCTAACCCAACCCAACCCAACCCAACAACACCCAACACAACCTAACCTAACCTAACCTAACCTTACTTAACCTAACCAAATTATCCTTACCTAACCTAACCTAACCTAACGTAACCTAACCTAACCTAACGTAACCTAACCTAACCTAACCTAACCTAACCCAACCTAACCTAACCTAACCTAACCTAACCCAACTCAACCCAACCTAACCTAATCTAACCTAACCTAACCTAACCTACCCTAACCAAACCTAACCTAACCTAACCTAACCTAACCTAACGACGGTTGCAAGCGCTTTCACATTAGATATCGCAGTTCCCCACTTTTAATGGTGAAAAACACTGCATCTCACTAATTGACATTGTTTAATGCGGTTTTACGACGGTTCATATCTTAACCTAACCTAACATTCGCACTTGTATCTAAAAACGCTCTATTACACTCTTTCGTTCACAATTACGATATTTGCATAACCTCACAGTTTTTCACCAACTTATTGCAGTACAGAACGCTGTATCTTCCTAAATGACATTGTTTTTTAAGGTTTCACGATGCTTGCATGCGCTTTAACGAGAATATCACAATATAGCAGTTTCGCGTTTGTAACGGTAGAACACGCCGTATTTGGCTTGTTCATGCCGTTTTGTGTGCTTTCACATTTCACCTATCGCAGTTTCGTACTCGCAATAAACAACACTATCTCGTTAGATGACGTCGTTTTTGGTGGTTTCACGACGCTACCTAGCTTAAACTAACATAACTCAACCTAACATAACCTTCGCACTTCTATCGTTAGAAAACGTTTTACTCGCTACTTTACATTGCTTTCTACAACATTACGACGGTTTCAAGCGCTTTCACATTAGATATCGCAGTTCCCAACTTGTAAAGGTGAAAAACACTGCATCTCACTAAGTGACATTGTTTAATGCGGTTTTACGACGGTTCATACCTTAAGCTAACGTAACCTAACCTAACCTAACCCAACCTAACCTAACATAACCTAACCTAACCTAACCTAACCAAACCTAACCTAACGTAACCTGACCTAACCTAACCTAACCTAACCTAACCTAACGACGTTTGCAAGCGCTTTCACAATAGATATCGCAGTTCCCGACTTTTAATGGTGAAAAACACTGCATCTCACTAATTGACATTTGTTTAATGCGGTTTTACGACGGTTCATATCTTAACCTAACCTAACATTCGCACTTGTATCTAAAAACGCTCTATTACACTGTTTTGTTCACAATTACCATATTTGCATAACCTCACAGTTTCTCACCAACTTATTGCAGTACAGAACGTTGTATCTCGCTAAATGACATTGTTCTTTAAGGTTTCACGATGCTTGCATGCGCTTTAACGAGAATATCACAATATAGCAGTTTCGCACTTGTAACGGTAGAACACGCAGTATTTGGCTTGTTCATGCCGTTTTGTGTGCTTTCACAACATTTCACCTATCGCAGTTTAATACTCGCTATAAAACAACACTATCTCGTTAGATGACGTCGTTTTTGGTAGTTTCACGACGCTACCTAGCTTAAACTAACCTAACCTAACCTAACCTTCGCACTTCTATCGTTAGAAACGTTTATTCACCACTTTACAATGTTTTCTACAAGATTACGACGGTTTCATGCGCTTTCACATTAGATATCGCAGTTCCCAACTTGTAAAGGTGAAAAACACTGCATCTCACTAAGTGACATTGTTTAATGCGGTTTTAGCGCGGTTCATATCTTAACCTAACCTAACCTAACCTAACCTAACCCAACCTAACCTAACATAACCTAACCTAACCTAACCTAACCAAACCTAACCTAACGTAACCTAACCTAACCTAACCTAACCTAACCTAACGACGTTTGCAAGCGCTTTCACATTAGATATCGAGGTTCCCGACTTGTAATGGTGAAAAACACAGCATCTCACTAAGTGACATTGTTTAATGCGGTTTTAGCGCGGTTCATATCTTAACCTAACCTAACCTTACCTAACCCAACCTAACCTAACCTAACCTAACCAAACCTTACCTAACATCCCTAACCTAACCTAACCTAACCTAACCTAACCAAACCTAATCTAACCTAACCTAACGTAACCTAACCTAACCTAACCTAACGACGTTTGCAAGCGCTTTCACATTAGATATCGCAGTTCCCGACTTGTAATGGTGAAAAACACTGCATCTCATCAAGTGACATTGTGTAATGCGGTTTTACGACGGTTCATATCTTAACCTAACCTAACATTCGCACTTGTATTAAAAAACGCTCTATTACACTGTTTCGTTCACAATTAGGATATTTGCATAACCTCACAATTTTTCACCAACTTATTGCAGTACAGAACGCTGTATCTCGCTAAATGACATCGTTCTTTGAGGTTTCACGATGCTTGCATGCGCTTTAAGGAGAATATCACAACATAGCAGTTTCGCGCTTGTAACGGTACAACACGCAGTATTTGGCTTGTTCATGCCGTTTTGTGTGCTTTCACAACATTTCACCTATCGCAGTTTCGTACTCGCTATAAAACAACACTATCTCGTTAGATGACGTTGATTTTGGTAGTTTCACGACGCTACCTAGCTTAAACTAACATAACTCAACCTAACATAACCTTCGCACTTCTATCGTTAGAAAACGTTTTACTCGCTACTTTACATTGCTTTCTACAACAATACGACGGTTTCAAGCGCTTTCACATTAGATATCACAGTTCCCAACTTGTAAAGGTGAAAAACACTGCATCTCACTAAGTGACATTGTTTAATGCGGTTTTACGACGGTTCATACCTTAACCTAACGTAACCTAACCTAACCTAACCTAACCTTACCTAACCTAACCTAACCTAACCTAACCTAACCCAACCCAACCCAACCTAACCTAACCTAACCTAACCTAAACTAACCTAACCCAACCTAACCTAACCTAACCTAACCTAAACTAACCTAACCCAACCTAACCTAACCTAACCTAACCTAACCCAACCCAACCCAACCCAACCTAACCTAACCTAAGCTGACCTAACCAAACCTAACCTAACTTAACCTAACCTAACCTAACCTAACCTAACCTAACCTATTCTAACGTAACCTAACCTTTCCTGACCTAACCTAACCTAACGTAACCTAACCTAACCTAACCTAACATAACCTAACGTAACCTAACCTAACCTAACCTAACCTAACGTAACCTAACCTAACCTAACCCAACCTAACCCAACCCAACCCAACCCAAACCAACAACACCCAACCCAACCTAACCTAACCTAACCTAACCTTACCTAACCTAACCAAATTATCCTTACCTAACCTAACCTAACCTAACGTAACCTAACCTAACCTAACCTAACGTAACCTAACCTAACCTAACGTAACCTAACCTAACCTAACCCAACCTAACCTAACCTAACCTAACCCAACTCAACCCAACTTAACCTAATCTAACCTAACCTAACCTAACCTAACCTAACAAAACCTAACCTAACCTAACCTAACCTAACCTAACGACGGTTGCAAGCGCTTTCACATTAGATATCGCAGTTCCCGACTTTTAATGGTGAAAAACACTGCATCTCACTAATTGACATTGTTTAATGCGGTTTTACGACGGTTCATATCTTAACCTAACCTAACATTCGCACTTGTATCTAAAACCGCTCTATTACACTGTTTTGTTCACAATTACCATATTTCCATAACCTCACAGTTTTTCACCAACTTATTGCAGTACAGAACGTTGTATCTCGCTAAATGACATTGTTCTTTAGGTTTCACGATGCTTGCATGCGCTTTAACGAGAATATCACAATATAGCAGTTTCGCACTTGTAACAGTAGAACACGCAGTATTTGGCTTGTTCATGCCGTTTTGTGTGCTTTCACAACATTTCACCTATCGCAGTTTAATACTCGCTATAAAACAACACTATCTCGTTAGATGACGTCGTTTTTGGTAGTTTCACGACGCTACCTAGCTTAAACTAACCTAACCTAACCTAACCTTCGCACTTCTATCGTTAGAAAACGTTTTACTCACCACTTTACAATGTTTTCTACAAGATTACGACGGTTTCATGCGCTTTCACTTTAGATATCGTAGTTCCCGACTTGTAATGTTGAAAAACACTACATCTCACTTAGTGACATTGTTTAATGCGGTTTTACGACGGTTCATATCTTAACCTAACCTAACATTCGCACTTGTATCTAAAAACGCTCTATTACACTGTTTTGTTCACAATTACGATATTTGCATAACCTCACAGTTTTTCACCAACTTATTGCAGTACAGAACGCTGTATCTCGCTAAATGACATCGTTCTTTAAGGTTTCACGATGCTTGCATGCGCTTTAACAAGAATATCACATTATAGCAGTTTCGCACTTGTAACGGTACAACACGCAGTATCTGGCTTGTTCAAGCCGTTTTGTGTACTTTCACAACATTTCACCTATTGCAGTTACGTACATGCAATAAAACAACGCTATCTCGTTAGTTGACGTCCTTTTTGGTGGTCTCACGACGCTACATAGCTTAAACTAACATAACTCAAGCTAACCTTCGATCTTCTATCGTTAGAAAACGTTTTACTCGCAACTTTACAATGTTTTCTACAAGATTACGACGGTTTCATGCGCTTTCACATTAGATATCGTAGTTCCCGACTTGTAATGTTGAAAAACACTACATCTCACTAAGTGACATTGTTTAATGCGGTTTTACGACGGTTGATATGTCAACCTAACCTAACATTCGCACTTGTAACTAAATACGCTCAATTACACTGTTTCGTTCACAATTACGATATTTGCTTGACCTCACAGTTTCTCACCAACTTATTACAGTTCAGAACGCTGTATCTCGCTAAATGACATCGTTCTTTAAGGTTTCACGATGCTTGCATGCGCTTTAACGAGAATATCATTACATAGCAGTTTCGCACTTGTAACGGTACAACACGCAGTATTTGGCTTGTTCATGCCGTTTTGTGTGCTTTCACAACATTTCACCTATCGCAGTTTCGTACTCGCAATAAAACAACACTATCTCGTTAGATGACGTTGTTTTTGGTAGTTTCACGACGCCACCTAGCTTAAACTAACATAACTCAACCTAACATAACCTTCGCACTTCTATCGTTAGAAAACGTTATACTCGCTACTTTACATTGCTTTCTACAACATTACGACGGTTTCAAGCGCTTTCACATTAGATATCACAGTTCCCAACTTGTAAAGGTGAAAAACACTGCATCTCACTAAGTGACATTGTTTAATGCGGTTTTACGATGGTTCATACCTTAACCTAACGTAACCTAACCTAACCTAACCTAACCTTACCTAATCTAACCTAACCTAACCCAACCCGACCCAACCTAACCTAACCTAACCTAACCTAAACTAACCTAACCCAACCTAACCTAACCTAACCTAACCTAACCCAACCTAACCCAACCCAACCCAATCTAACCTAACCTAAGCTAACCTAACCTAACCTAACCAAACCTAACCTAACCTAACTTAACCTAACCTAACGTAACCTAACCTAACCTAACCTAGCCTAACGTAACCTAACCTAACCTAACCCAACCTAACCCAACCCAACCCAACAACACCCAACACAACCTAACCTAACCTAACCTAACCTTACTTAACCTAACCAAATTATCCTTACCTAACCTAACCTAACCTAACGTAACCTAACCTAACCTAACCTAACGTAACCTAACCTAACCTAACGTAACCTAACCTAACCTAACCTAACCTAACCCAACCTAACCTAACCTAACCTAACCTAACCCAACTCAACCCAACCTAACCTAATCTAACCTAACCTAACCTAACCTAACCTACCCTAACCAAACCTAACCTAACCTAACCTAACCTAACCTAACCTAACGACGGTTGCAAGCGCTTTCACATTAGATATCGCAGTTCCCCACTTTTAATGGTGAAAAACACTGCATCTCACTAATTGACATTGTTTAATGCGGTTTTACGACGGTTCATATCTTAACCTAACCTAACATTCGCACTTGTATCTAAAAACGCTCTATTACACTCTTTCGTTCACAATTACGATATTTGCATAACCTCACAGTTTTTCACCAACTTATTGCAGTACAGAACGCTGTATCTTCCTAAATGACATTGTTTTTTAAGGTTTCACGATGCTTGCATGCGCTTTAACGAGAATATCACAATATAGCAGTTTCGCGTTTGTAACGGTAGAACACGCCGTATTTGGCTTGTTCATGCCGTTTTGTGTGCTTTCACATTTCACCTATCGCAGTTTAATACTCGCTATAAAACAACACTATCTCGTTAGATGACGTCGTTTTTGGTAGTTTCACGACGCTACCTAGCTTAAACTAACCTAACCTAACCTAACCTTCGCACTTCTATCGTTAGAAAACGTTTTATTCGCAACTTTACAATGTTTTCTACAAGATTACGACGGTTTCATGCGCTTTCACATTAGATATCGTAGTTCCCGACTTGTAATGTTGAAAAACACTACATCTCACTAAGTGAGATTGTTTAATGCGGTTTTACGACGGTTGATATGTCAACCTAACCTAACATTCGCACTTGTATCTAAAGACGCTCAATTACACTGTTTCGTTCACAATTACGATATTTGCTTGACCTCACAGTTTCTCACCAACTTATTACAGTACAGAACGCTGTATCTCGCTAAATGACATCGTTCTTTAAGGTTTCACGATACTTGCATGCGCTTTACCGAGAATGTCACAACATAGCAGTTTCGCACTTGTAACGGTACAACACGCAGTATTTGGCTTGTTCATGCCGTTTTGTGTGCTTTCACAACATTTTACCTATCGCAGTTTCGTACTCGCAATAAACAACACTATCTCGTTAGATGACGTCGTTTTTGGTGGTTTCACGACGCTACCTAGCTTAAACTAACATAACTCAACCTAACATAACCTTCGCACTTCTATCGTTAGAAAACGTTTTACTCGCTACTTTACATTGCTTTCTACAACATTACGACGGTTTCAAGCGCTTTCACACTAGATATCGCAGTTCCCAACTTGTAAAGGTGAAAAACACTGCATCTCACTAAGTGACATTGTTTAATGCGGTTTTACGACGGTTCATACCTTAAGCTAACGTAACCTAACCTAACCTATCCCAACCTAACCTAACATAACCTAACCTAACCTAACCTAACCAAACCTAACCTAACGTAACCTGACCTAACCTAACCTAACCTAACCTAACCTAACCTAACGACGTTTGCAAGCGCTTTCACAATAGATATCGCAGTTCCCGACTTTTAATGGTGAAAAACACTGCATCTCACTAATTGACATTTGTTTAATGCGGTTTTACGACGGTTCATATCTTAACCTAACCTAACATTCGCACTTGTATCTAAAAACGCTCTATTACACTGTTTTGTTCACAATTACGATATTTGCATAACCTCACAGTTTTCACCAACTTATTGCAGTACAGAACGCTGTATCTTCCTAAATGACATTGTTTTTTAAGGTTTCACGATGCTTGCATGCGCTTTAACGAGAATATCACAATATAGCAGTTTCGCACTTGTAACGGTAGAACACGCAGTATTTGGCTTGTTCATTCCGTTTTGTGTGCTTTCACAACATTTCACCTATCGCAGTTTAATACTCGCAATAAAACAACACTATCTCGTTAGATGACGTCGTTTTTGGTAGTTTCACGACGCTACCTAGCTTAACCTAACCTAACCTAACCTAACCTAACCTTCGCACTTCTATCGTTAGAAAACGTTTTATTCGCAACTTTACAATGTTTTCTACAAGATTACGACGGTTTCATGCGCTTTCACATTAGATATCGTAGTTCCCGACTTGTAATGTTGAAAAACACTACATCTCACTAAGTGAGATTGTTTAATGCGGTTTTACGACGGTTGATATGTCAACCTAACCTAACATTCGCACTTGTATCTAAAGACGCTCAATTACACTGTTTCGTTCACAATTACGATATTTGCTTGACCTCACAGTTTCTCACCAACTTATTACAGTACAGAACGCTGTATCTCGCTAAATGACATCGTTCTTTAAGGTTTCACGATACTTGCATGCGCTTTACCGAGAATGTCACAACATAGCAGTTTCGCACTTGTAACGGTACAACACGCAGTATTCGGCTTGTTCATGCCGTTTTGTGTGCTTTCACAACATTTTACCTATCGACGTTTCGTATTCGCAATAAAACAACACTATCTCGTTAGATGACGTCGTTTTTGGTGGTTTCACGACGCTACCTAGCTTAAACTAACATAACTCAACCTAACATAACCTTCGCACTTCTATCGTTAGAAAACGTTTTACTCGCTACTTTACATTGCTTTCTACAACATTACGACGGTTTCAAGCGCTTTCACTGTAGATATCGCAGTTCCCAACTTGTAAAAGTGAAAAACACTGCATCTCACTAAGTGACAATGTTTAATGCGGTTTTAGCGCGGTTCATATCTTAACCTAACCTAACCTAATCTAACCTAACCTAACCCAACCTAACCTAACATAACCAAACCTAACCTAACCTAACCAAACCTAACCTAACGTAACCTAACCTAACCTAACCTAACCTAACCTAACCTAACTTAACGACGTTTGCAAGCGCTTTCACATTAGATATCGCAGTTCCCGACTTGTAATGGTGAAAAACACTGCATCTCACTAAGTGCCATTGTTTATATGCGGTTTTACGACGGTTCATATCTTAACCTAACCTAACATTCGTACTTGTATGGAAAAACGCTCTATTACACTGTTTCGTTCACAATTACGATATTTGCATAACCTCACAGTTTTTCACCAACTTATTGCAGTACAGAACGCTGTATCTCGCTAAATGACATCGTTCTTTAAGGTTTCACGATGCTTGCATGCGCTTTAACAAGAATATCACATTATAGCAGTTTCGCACTTGTAACGGTACAACACGCAGTATCTGGCTTGTTCAAGCCGTTTTGTGTACTTTCACAACATTTCACCTATTGCAGTTACGTACATGCAATAAAACAACGCTATCTCGTTAGTTGACGTCCTTTTTGGTGGTCTCACGACGCTACATAGCTTAAACTAACATAACTCAAGCTAACCTTCGCACTTCTATCGTTAGAAAACGTTTTACTCGCAACTTTACAATGTTTTCTACAAGATTACGACGGTTTCATGCGCTTTCACATTAGATATCGTAGTTCCCGACTTGTAATGTTGAAAAACACTACATCTCACTAAGTGACATTGTTTAATGCGGTTTTACGACGGTTGATATGTCAACCTAACCTAACATTCGCACTTGTAACTAAATACGCTCAATTACACTGTTTCGTTCACAATTACGATATTTGCTTGACCTCACAGTTTCTCACCAACTTATTACAGTTCAGAACGCTGTATCTCGCTAAATGACATCGTTCTTTAAGGTTTCACGATGCTTGCATGCGCTTTAACGAGAATATCATTACATAGCAGTTTCGCACTTGTAACGGTACAACACGCAGTATTTGGCTTGTTCATGCCGTTTTGTGTGCTTTCACAACATTTCACCTATCGCAGTTTCGTACTCGCAATAAAACAACACTATCTCGTTAGATGACGTTGTTTTTGGTAGTTTCACGACGCCACCTAGCTTAAACTAACATAACTCAACCTAACATAACCTTCGCACTTCTATCGTTAGAAAACGTTATACTCGCTACTTTACATTGCTTTCTACAACATTACGACGGTTTCAAGCGCTTTCACATTAGATATCACAGTTCCCAACTTGTAAAGGTGAAAAACACTGCATCTCACTAAGTGACATTGTTTAATGCGGTTTTACGATGGTTCATACCTTAACCTAACGTAACCTAACCTAACCTAACCTTACCTAACCTAACCTAACCTAACCCAACCCGACCCAACATAACCTAACCTAACCTAACCTAAACTAACCTAACCCAACCTAACCTAACCTAACCTAACCTAACCCAACCTAACCCAACCCAACCCAATCTAACCTAACCTAAGCTAACCTAACCTAACCTAACCAAACCTAACCTAACCTAACTTAACCTAACCTAACGTAACCTAACCTAACCTAACCTATTCTAACGTAACCTAACCTTACCTGACCTAACCTAACCTAACGTAACCTAACCTAACCTAACATTACCTAACGTAACCTAACCTAACCTAACCTAGCCTAACGTAACCTAACCTAACCTAACCCAACCTAACCCAACCCAACTCAACCCAACAACACCCAACACAACCTAACCTAACCTAACCTAACCTTACTTAACCTAACCAAATTATCCTTACCTAACCTAACCTAACCTAACGTAACCTAACCTAACCTAACGTAACCTAACCTAACCTAACCTAACCCAACCTAACCTGACCTAACCTAACCTAACCCAACTCAACCCAACCTAACCTAATCTAACCTAACCTAACCTAACCTAACCTACCCTAACCAAACCTAACCTAACCTAACCTAACCTAACCTAACGACGGTTGCAAGCGCTTTCACATTAGATATCGCAGTTCCCAACTTTTAATGGTGAAAAACACTGCATCTCACTAATTGACATTGTTTAATGCGGTTTTACGACGGTTCATATCTTAACCTAACCTAACATTCGCACTTGTATCTAAAAACGCTCTATTACACTCTTTCGTTCACAATTACGATATTTGCATAACCTCACAGTTTTTCACCAACTTATTGCAGTACAGAACGCTGTATCTTCCTAAATGACATTGTTTTTTAAGGTTTCACGATGCTTGCATGCGCTTTAACGAGAATATCACAATATAGCAGTTTCGCGTTTGTAACGGTAGAACACGCCGTATTTGGCTTGTTCATGCCGTTTTGTGTGCTTTCACATTTCACCTATCGCAGTTTAATACTCGCTATAAAACAACACTATCTCGTTAGATGACGTCGTTTTTGGTAGTTTCACGACGCTACCTAGCTTAAACTAACCTAACCTAACCTAACCTTCGCACTTCTATCGTTAGAAAACGTTTTATTCGCAACTTTACAATGTTTTCTACAAGATTACGACGGTTTCATGCGCTTTCACATTAGATATCGCAGTTCCCGACTTGTAATGTTGAAAAACACTACATCTCACTAAGTGAGATTGTTTAATGCGGTTTTACGACGGTTGATATGTCAACCTAACCTAACATTCGCACTTGTATCTAAAGACGCTCAATTACACTGTTTCGTTCACAATTACGATATTTGCTTGACCTCACAGTTTCTCACCAACTTATTACAGTACAGAACGCTGTATCTCGCTAAATGACATCGTTCTTTAAGGTTTCACGATACTTGCATGCGCTTTACCGAGAATGTCACAACATAGCAGTTTCGCACTTGTAACGGTACAACACGCAGTATTTGGCTTGTTCATGCCGTTTTGTGTGCTTTCACAACATTTTACCTATCGCAGTTTCGTACTCGCAATAAACAACACTATCTCGTTAGATGACGTCGTTTTTGGTGGTTTCACGACGCTACCTAGCTTAAACTAACATAACTCAACCTAACATAACCTTCGCACTTCTATCGTTAGAAAACGTTTTACTCGCTACTTTACATTGCTTTCTACAACATTACGACGGTTTCAAGCGCTTTCACATTAGATATCGCAGTTCCCAACTTGTAAAGGTGAAAAACACTGCATCTCACTAAGTGACATTGTTTAATGCGGTTTTACGACGGTTCATACCTTAAGCTAACGTAACCTAACCTAACCTAACCCAACCTAACCTAACATAACCTAACCTAACCTAACCTAACCAAACCTAACCTAACGTAACCTGACCTAACCTAACCTAACCTAACCTAACCTAACGACGTTTGCAAGCGCTTTCACAATAGATATCGCAGTTCCCGACTTTTAATGGTGAAAAACACTGCATCTCACTAATTGACATTTGTTTAATGCGGTTTTACGACGGTTCATATCTTAACCTAACCTAACATTCGCACTTGTATCTAAAAACGCTCTATTACACTGTTTTGTTCACAATTACCATATTTGCATAACCTCACAGTTTCTCACCAACTTATTGCAGTACAGAACGTTGTATCTCGCTAAATGACATTGTTCTTTAAGGTTTCACGATGCTTGCATGCGCTTTAACGAGAATATCACAATATAGCAGTTTCGCACTTGTAACGGTAGAACACGCAGTATTTGGCTTGTTCATGCCGTTTTGTGTGCTTTCACAACATTTCACCTATCGCAGTTTAATACTCGCTATAAAACAACACTATCTCGTTAGATGACGTCGTTTTTGGTAGTTTCACGACGCTACCTAGCTTAAACTAACCTAACCTAACCTAACCTTCGCACTTCTATCGTTGGAAACGTTTTACTCACCACTTTACAATGTTTTCTACAAGATTACGACGGTTTCATGCGCTTTCACATTAGATATCGCAGTTCCCAACTTGTAAAGGTGAAAAACACTGCATCTCACTAAGTGACATTGTTTAATGCGGTTTTAGCGCGGTTCATATCTTAACCTAACCTAACCTAACCTAACCTAACCCAACCTAACCTAACCTAACCAAACCTTACCTAACATCCCTAACCTAACCTAACCTAACCTAACCTAACCAAACCTAATCTAACCTAACCTAACGTAACCTAACCTAACCTAACCTAACGACGTTTGCAAGCGCTTTCACATTAGATATCGCAGTTCCCCACTTTTAATGGTGAAAAACACTGCATCTCACTAATTGACATTGTTTAATGAGGTTTTACGACGGTTCATATCTTAACCTAACCTAACATTCGCACTTGTATCTAAAAACGCTCTATTACACTGTTTTGTTCACAATTACGATATTTGCATAACCTCACAGTTTTTCACCAACTTATTGCAGTACAGAACGCTGTATCTTCCTAAATGACATTGTTTTTTAAGGTTTCACGATGCTTGCATGCGCTTTAACGAGAATATCACAATATAGCAGTTTCGCACTTGTAACGGTAGAACACGCAGTATTTGGCTTGTTCATTCCGTTTTGTGTGCTTTCACAACATTTCACCTATCGCAGTTTAATACTCGCAATAAAACAACACTATCTCGTTAGATGACGTCGTTTTTGGTAGTTTCACGACGCTACCTAGCTTAACCTAACCTAACCTAACCTAACCTTCGCACTTCTATCGTTAGAAAACGTTTTATTCGCAACTTTATAATGTTTTCTACAAGATTACGACGGTTTCATGCGCTTTCACATTAGATATCGTAGTTCCCGACTTGTAATGTTGAAAAACACTACATCTCACTAAGTGAGATTGTTTAATGCGGTTTTACGACGGTTGATATGTCAACCTAACCTAACATTCGCACTTGTATCTAAAGACGCTCAATTACACTGTTTCGTTCACAATTACGATATTTGCTTGACCTCACAGTTTCTCACCAACTTATTACAGTACAGAACGCTGTATCTCGCTAAATGACATCGTTCTTTAAGGTTTCACGATACTTGCATGCGCTTTACCGAGAATGTCACAACATAGCAGTTTCGCACTTGTAACGGTACAACACGCAGTATTCGGCTTGTTCATGCCGTTTTGTGTGCTTTCACAACATTTTACCTATCGACGTTTCGTACTCGCAATAAAACAACACTATCTCGTTAGATGACGTCGTTTTTGGTGGTTTCACGACGCTACCTAGCTTAAACTAACATAACTCAACCTAACATAACCTTCGCACTTCTATCGTTAGAAAACGTTTTACTCGCTACTTTACATTGCTTTCTACAACATTACGACGGTTTCAAGCGCTTTCACTGTAGATATCGCAGTTCCCAACTTGTAAAAGTGAAAAACACTGCATCTCACTAAGTGACATTGTTTAATGCGGTTTTAGCGCGGTTCATATCTTAACCTAACCTAACCTAACCTAACCTAACCTAACCCAACCTAACCTAACATAACCAAACCTAACCTAACCTAACCAAACCTAACCTAACCTAACCTAACCTAACCTAACCTAACGACGTTTGCAAGCGCTTTCACATTAGATATCGCAGTTCCCGACTTGTAATGGTGAAAAACACTGCATCTCACTAAGTGCCATTGTTTATATGCGGTTTTACGACGGTTCATATCTTAACCTAACCTAACATTCGTACTTGTATGGAAAAACGCTCTATTACACTGTTTCGTTCACAATTACGATATTTGCATAACCTCACAGTTTTTCACCAACTTATTGCAGTACAGAACGCTGTATCTCGCTAAATGACATCGTTCTTTAAGGTTTCACGATGCTTGCATGCGCTTTAACAAGAATATCACATTATAGCAGTTTCGCACTTGTAACGGTACAACACGCAGTATCTGGCTTGTTCAAGCCGTTTTGTGTACTTTCACAACATTTCACCTATTGCAGTTACGTACATGCAATAAAACAACGCTATCTCGTTAGTTGACGTCCTTTTTGGTGGTCTCACGACGCTACATAGCTTAAACTAACATAACTCAAGCTAACCTTCGCACTTCTATCGTTAGAAAACGTTTTACTCGCAACTTTACAATGTTTTCTACAAGATTACGACGGTTTCATGCGCTTTCACATTAGATATCGTAGTTCCCGACTTGTAATGTTGAAAAACACTACATCTCACTAAGTGACATTGTTTAATGCGGTTTTACGACGGTTGATATGTCAACCTAACCTAACATTCGCACTTGTAACTAAATACGCTCAATTACACTGTTTCGTTCACAATTACGATATTTGCTTGACCTCACAGTTTCTCACCAACTTATTACAGTTCAGAACGCTGTATCTCGCTAAATGACATCGTTCTTTAAGGTTTCACGATGCTTGCATGCGCTTTAACGAGAATATCATTACATAGCAGTTTCGCACTTGTAACGGTACAACACGCAGTATTTGGCTTGTTCATGCCGTTTTGTGTGCTTTCACAACATTTCACCTATCGCAGTTTCGTACTCGCAATAAAACAACACTATCTCGTTGGATGACGTTGTTTTTGGTAGTTTCACGACGCCACCTAGCTTAAACTAACATAACTCAACCTAACATAACCTTCGCACTTCTATCGTTAGAAAACGTTATACTCGCTACTTTACATTGCTTTCTACAACATTACGACGGTTTCAAGCGCTTTCACATTAGATATCACAGTTCCCAACTTGTAAAGGTGAAAAACACTGCATCTCACTAAGTGACATTGTTTAATGCGGTTTTACGATGGTTCATACCTTAACCTAACGTAACCTAACCTAACCTAACCTAACCTTACCTAACCTAACCTAACCTAACCCAACCCAACCCAACCTAACCTAACCTAACCTAACCTAAACTAACCTAACCCAACCTAACCTAACCTAACCTAACCTAACCCAACCTAACCCAACCCAACCCAATCTAACCTAACCTAAGCTAACCTAACCTAACCTAACCAAACCTAACCTAACCTAACTTAACCTAACCTAACGTAACCTAACCTAACCTAACCTATTCTAACGTAACCTAACCTTACCTGACCTAACCTAACCTAACGTAACCTAACCTAACCTAACATTACCTAACGTAACCTAACCTAACCTAACCTAGCCTAACGTAACCTAACCTAACCTAACCCAACCCAACCCAACCCAACCCAACAACACCCAACACAACCTAACCTAACCTAACCTAACCTTACTTAACCTAACCAAATTATCCTTACCTAACCTAACCTAACCTAACGTAACCTAACCTAACCTAACGTAACCTAACCTAACCTAACCTAACCTAACCCAACCTAACCTAACCTAACCTAACCTAACCCAACTCAACCCAACCTAACCTAATCTAACCTAACCTAACCTAACCTAACCTACCCTAACCAAACCTAACCTAACCTAACCTAACCTAACCTAACGACGGTTGCAAGCGCTTTCACATTAGATATCGCAGTTCCCCACTTTTAATGGTGAAAAACACTGCATCTCACTAATTGACATTGTTTAATGCGGTTTTACGACGGTTCATATCTTAACCTAACCTAACATTCGCACTTGTATCTAAAAACGCTCTATTACACTCTTTCGTTCACAATTACGATATTTGCATAACCTCACAGTTTTTCACCAACTTATTGCAGTACAGAACGCTGTATCTTCCTAAATGACATTGTTTTTTAAGGTTTCACGATGCTTGCATGCGCTTTAACGAGAATATCACAATATAGCAGTTTCGCGTTTGTAACGGTAGAACACGCCGTATTTGGCTTGTTCATGCCGTTTTGTGTGCTTTCACATTTCACCTATCGCAGTTTAATACTCGCTATAAAACAACACTATCTCGTTAGATGACGTCGTTTTTGGTAGTTTCACGACGCTACCTAGCTTAAACTAACCTAACCTAACCTAACCTTCGCACTTCTATCGTTAGAAAACGTTTTACTCACCACTTTACAATGTTTTCTACAAGATTACGACGGTTTCATGCGCTTTCACATTAGATATCGCAGTTCCCAACTTGTAAAGGTGAAAAACACTGCATCTCACTAAGTGACATTGTTTAATGCGGTTTTAGCGCGGTTCATATCTTAACCTAACCTAACCTAACCTAACCTAACCCAACCTAACCTAACATAACCTAACCTAACCTAACCTAACCAAACCTAACCTAACGTAACCTAACCTAACCTAACCTAACCTAACCTAACCTAACGACGTTTGCAAGCGCTTTCACATTAGATATCGAGGTTCCCGACTTGTAATGGTGAAAAACACAGCATCTCACTAAGTGACATTGTTTAATGCGGTTTTAGCGCGGTTCATATCTTAACCTAACCTAACCTTACCTAACCCAACCTAACCTAACCTAACCTAACCAAACCTTACCTAACATCCCTAACCTAACCTAACCTAACCTAACCTAACCAAACCTAATCTAACCTAACCTAACGTAACCTAACCTAACCTAACCTAACGACGTTTGCAAGCGCTTTCACATTAGATATCGCAGTTCCCGACTTGTAATGGTGAAAAACACTGCATCTCATCAAGTGACATTGTTTAATGCGGTTTTACGACGGTTCATATCTTAACCTAACCTAACATTCGCACTTGTATTAAAAAACGCTCTATTACACTGTTTCGTTCACAATTAGGATATTTGCATAACCTCACAGTTTTTCACCAACTTATTGCAGTACAGAACGCTGTATCTCGCTAAATGACATCGTTCTTTAAGGTTTCACGATGCTTGCATGCGCTTTAACGAGAATATCACAACATAGCAGTTTCGCGCTTGTAACGGTACAACACGCAGTATTTGGCTTGTTCATGCCGTTTTGTGTGCTTTCACAACATTTCACCTATCGCAGTTTCGTACTCGCAATAAAACAACACTATCTCGTTAGATGACGTTGATTTTGGTAGTTTCACGACGCTACCTAGCTTAAACTAACATAACTCAACCTAACATAACCTTCGCACTTCTATCGTTAGAAAACGTTTTACTCGCTACTTTACATTGCTTTCTACAACAATACGACGGTTTCAAGCGCTTTCACATTAGATATCACAGTTCCCAACTTGTAAAGGTGAAAAACACTGCATCTCACTAAGTGACATTGTTTAATGCGGTTTTACGACGGTTCATACCTTAACCTAACGTAACCTAACCTAACCTAACCTAACCTTACCTAACCTAACCTAACCTAACCTAACCCAACCCAACCCAACCTAACCTAACCTAACCTAACCTAAACTAACCTAACCCAACCTAACCTAACCTAACCTAACCTAAACTAACCTAACCCAACCTAACCTAACCTAACCTAACCTAACCCAACCCAACCCAACCCAACCTAACCTAACCTAAGCTAACCTAACCAAACCTAACCTAACTTAACCTAACCTAACGTAACCTAACCTAACCTAACCTATTCTAACGTAACCTAACCTTTCCTGACCTAACCTAACCTAACGTAACCTAACCTAACCTAACCTAACATAACCTAACGTAACCTAACATAACCTAACCTAACCTAACGTAACCTAACCTAACCTAACCCAACCTAACCCAACCCAACCCAACCCAAACCAACAACACCCAACCCAACCTAACCTAACCTAACCTAACCTTACCTAACCTAACCAAATTATCCTTACCTAACCTAACCTAACCTAACGTAACCTAACCTAACCTAACCTAACCTAACGTACCCTAACCTAACCTAACGTAACCTAACCTAACCTAACCCAACCTAACCTAACCTAACCTAACCCAACTCAACCCAACTTCACCTAATCTAACCTAACCTAACCTAACCTAACCTAACAAAACCTAACCTAACCTAACCTAACCTAACCTAACGACGGTTGCAAGCGCTTTCACATTAGATATCGCAGTTCCCGACTTTTAATGGTGAAAAACACTGCATCTCACTAATTGACATTGTTTAATGCGGTTTTACGACGGTTCATATCTTAACCTAACCTAACATTCGCACTTGTATCTAAAACCGCTCTATTACACTGTTTTGTTCACAATTACCATATTTCCATAACCTCACAGTTTTTCACCAACTTATTGCAGTACAGAACGTTGTATCTCGCTAAATGACATTGTTCTTTAAGGTTTCACGATGCTTGCATGCGCTTTAACGAGAATATCACAATATAGCAGTTTCGCACTTGTAACAGTAGAACACGCAGTATTTGGCTTGTTCATGCCGTTTTGTGTGCTTTCACAACATTTCACCTATCGCAGTTTAATACTCGCTATAAAACAACACTATCTCGTTAGATGACGTCGTTTTTGGTAGTTTCACGACGCTACCTAGCTTAAACTAACCTAACCTAACCTAACCTTCGCACTTCTATCGTTAGAAAACGTTTTACTCACCACTTTACAATGTTTTCTACAAGATTACGACGGTTTCATGCGCTTTCACTTTAGATATCGTAGTTCCCGACTTGTAATGTTGAAAAACACTACATCTCACTTAGTGACATTGTTTAATGCGGTTTTACGACGGTTCATATCTTAACCTAACCTAACATTCGCACTTGTATCTAAAAACGCTCTATTACACTGTTTTGTTCACAATTACGATATTTGCATAACCTCACAGTTTTTCACCAACTTATTGCAGTACAGAACGCTGTATCTCGCTAAATGACATCGTTCTTTAAGGTTTCACGATGCTTGCATGCGCTTTAACAAGAATATCACATTATAGCAGTTTCGCACTTGTAACGGTACAACACGCAGTATCTGGCTTGTTCAAGCCGTTTTGTGTACTTTCACAACATTTCACCTATTGCAGTTACGTACATGCAATAAAACAACGCTATCTCGTTAGTTGACGTCCTTTTTGGTGGTCTCACGACGCTACATAGCTTAAACTAACATAACTCAAGCTAACCTTCGCACTTCTATCGTTAGAAAACGTTTTACTCGCAACTTTACAATGTTTTCTACAAGATTACGACGGTTTCATGCGCTTTCACATTAGATATCGTAGTTCCCGACTTGTAATGTTGAAAAACACTACATCTCACTAAGTGACATTGTTTAATGCGGTTTTACGACGGTTTATATGTCAACCTAACCTAACATTCGCACTTGTAACTAAATACGCTCAATTACACTGTTTCGTTCACAATTACGATATTTGCTTGACCTCACAGTTTCTCACCAACTTATTACAGTTCAGAACGCTGTATCTCGCTAAATGACATCGTTCTTTAAGGTTTCACGATGCTTGCATGCGCTTTAACGAGAATATCATTACATAGCAGTTTCGCACTTGTAACGGTACAACACGCAGTATTTGGCTTGTTCATGCCGTTTTGTGTGCTTTCACAACATTTCACCTATCGCAGTTTCGTACTCGCAATAAAACAACACTATCTCGTTAGATGACGTTGTTTTTGGTAGTTTCACGACGCCACCTAGCTTAAACTAACATAACTCAACCTAACATAACCTTCGCACTTCTATCGTTAGAAAACGTTATACTCGCTACTTTACATTGCTTTCTACAACATTACGACGGTTTCAAGCGCTTTCACATTAGATATCACAGTTCCCAACTTGTAAAGGTGAAAAACACTGCATCTCACTAAGTGACATTGTTTAATGCGGTTTTACGATGGTTCATACCTTAACCTAACGTAACCTAACCTAACCTAACCTAACCTTACCTAACCTAACCTAACCTAACCCAACCCGACCCAACCTAACCTAACCTAACCTAACCTAAACTAACCTAACCCAACCTAACCTAACCTAACCTAACCTAACCCAACCTAACCCAACCCAACCCAATCTAACCTAACCTAAGCTAACCTAACCTAACCTAACCAAACCTAACCTAACCTAACTTAACCTAACCTAACGTAACCTAACCTAACCTAACCTATTCTAACGTAACCTAACCTTACCTGACCTAACCTAACCTAACGTAACCTAACCTAACCTAACATTACCTAACGTAACCTAACCTAACCTAACCTAGCCTAACGTAACCTAACCTAACCTAACCCAACCTAACCCAACGCAACCCAACCCAACAACACCCAACACAACCTAACCTAACCTAACCTAACCTTACTTAACCTAACCAAATTATCCTTACCTAACCTAACCTAACCTAACGTAACCTAACCTAACCTAACCTAACGTAACCTAACCTAACCTAACGTAACCTAACCTAACCTAACCTAACCTAACCCAACCTAACCTAACCTAACCTAACCTAACCCAACTCAACCCAACCTAACCTAATCTAACCTAACCTAACCTAACCTAACCTACCCTAACCAAACCTAACCTAACCTAACCTAACGACGGTTGCAAGCGCTTTCACATTAGATATCGCAGTTCCCCACTTTTAATGGTGAAAAACACTGCATCTCACTAATTGACATTGTTTAATGCGGTTTTACGACGGTTCATATCTTAACCTAACCTAACATTCGCACTTGTATCTAAAAACGCTCTATTACACTCTTTCGTTCACAATTACGATATTTGCATAACCTCACAGTTTTTCACCAACTTATTGCAGTACAGAACGCTGTATCTTCCTAAATGACATTGTTTTTTAAGGTTTCACGATGCTTGCATGCGCTTTAACGAGAATATCACAACATAGCAGTTTCGCGTTTGTAACGGTAGAACACGCCGTATTTGGCTTGTTCATGCCGTTTTGTGTGCTTTCACATTTCACCTATCGCAGTTTAATACTCGCTATAAAACAACACTATCTCGTTAGATGACGTCGTTTTTGGTAGTTTCACGACGCTACCTAGCTTAAACTAACCTAACCTAACCTAACCTTCGCAATTCTATCGTTAGAAAACGTTTTATTCGCAACTTTACAATGTTTTCTACAAGATTACGACGGTTTCATGCGCTTTCACATTAGATATCGTAGTTCCCGACTTGTAATGTTGAAAAACACTACATCTCACTAAGTGAGATTGTTTAATGCGGTTTTACGACGGTTGATATGTCAACCTAACCTAACATTCGCACTTGTATCTAAAGACGCTCAATTACACTGTTTCGTTCACAATTACGATATTTGCTTGACCTCACAGTTTCTCACCAACTTATTACAGTACAGAACGCTGTATCTCGCTAAATGACATCGTTCTTTAAGGTTTCACGATACTTGCATGCGCTTTACCGAGAATGTCACAACATAGCAGTTTCGCACTTGTAACGGTACAACACGCAGTATTTGGCTTGTTCATGCCGTTTTGTGTGCTTTCACAACATTTTACCTATCGCAGTTTCGTACTCGCAATAAACAACACTATCTCGTTAGATGACGTCGTTTTTGGTGGTTTCACGACGCTACCTAGCTTAAACTAACATAACTCAACCTAACATAACCTTCGCACTTCTATCGTTAGAAAACGTTTTACTCGCTACTTTACATTGCTTTCTACAACATTACGACGGTTTCAAGCGCTTTCACATTAGATATCGCAGTTCCCAACTTGTAAAGGTGAAAAACACTGCATCTCACTAAGTGACATTGTTTAATGCGGTTTTACGACGGTTCATACCTTAAGCTAACGTAACCTAACCTAACCTAACCCAACCTAACCTAACATAACCTAACCTAACCTAACCTAACCAAACCTAACCTAACGTAACCTGACCTAACCTAACCTAACCTAACCTAACCTAACCTAACGACGTTTGCAAGCGCTTTCACAATAGATATCGCAGTTCCCGACTTTTAATGGTGAAAAACACTGCATCTCACTAATTGACATTTGTTTAATGCGGTTTTACGACGGTTCATATCTTAACCTAACCTAACATTCGCACTTGTATCTAAAAACGCTCTATTACACTGTTTTGTTCACAATTACCATATTTGCATAACCTCACAGTTTCTCACCAACTTATTGCAGTACAGAACGTTGTATCTCGCTAAATGACATTGTTCTTTAAGGTTTCACGATGCTTGCATGCGCTTTAACGAGAATATCACAATATAGCAGTTTCGCGCTTGTAACGGTACAACACGCAGTATTTGGCTTGTTCATGCCGTTTTGTGTGCTTTCACAACATTTCACCTATCGCAGTTTCGTACTCGCAATAAAACAACACTATCTCGTTAGATGACGTTGATTTTGGTAGTTTCACGACGCTACCTAGCTTAAACTAACATAACCTAACCTAACCTTCGCACTTCTATCGTTAGAAACGTTTTACTCACCACTTTACAATGTTTTCTACAAGATTACGACGGTTTCATGCGCTTTCACATTAGATATCGCAGTTCCCAACTTGTAAAGGTGAAAAACACTGCATCTCACTAAGTGACATTGTTTAATGCGGTTTTAGCGCGGTTCATATCTTAACCTAACCTAACCTAACCTAACCTAACCCAACCTAACCTAACATAACCTAACCTAACCTAACCTAACCAAACCTAACCTAACGTAACCTAACCTAACCTAACCTAACCTAACCTAACGACGTTTGCAAGCGCTTTCACATTAGATATCGAGGTTCCCGACTTGTAATGGTGAAAAACACAGCATCTCACTAAGTGACATTGTTTAATGCGGTTTTAGCGCGGTTCATATCTTAACCTAACCTAACCTTACCTAACCCAACCTAACCTAACCTAACCTAACCAAACCTTACCTAACATCCCTAACCTAACCTAACCTAACCTAACCTAACCAAACCTAATCTAACCTAACCTAACGTAACCTAACCTAACCTAACCTAACGACGTTTGCAAGCGCTTTCACATTAGATATCGCAGTTCCCGACTTGTAATGGTGAAAAACACTGCATCTCATCAAGTGACATTGTTTAATGCGGTTTTACGACGGTTCATATCTTAACCTAACCTAACATTCGCACTTGTATTAAAAAACGCTCTATTACACTGTTTCGTTCACAATTAGGATATTTGCATAACCTCACAGTTTTTCACCAACTTATTGCAGTACAGAACGCTGTATCTCGCTAAATGACATCGTTCTTTAAGGTTTCACGATGCTTGCATGCGCTTTAACGAGAATATCACAACATAGCAGTTTCGCGCTTGTAACGGTACAACACGCAGTATTTGGCTTGTTCATGCCGTTTTGTGTGCTTTCACAACATTTCACCTATCGCAGTTTCGTACTCGCAATAAAACAACACTATCTCGTTAGATGACGTTGATTTTGGTAGTTTCACGACGCTACCTAGCTTAAACTAACATAACTCAAGCTAACCTTCGCACTTCTATCGTTAGAAAACGTTTTACTCGCAACTTTACAATGTTTTCTACAAGATTACGACGGTTTCATGCGCTTTCACATTAGATATCGTAGTTCCCGACTTGTAATGTTGAAAAACACTACATCTCACTAAGTGACATTGTTTAATGCGGTTTTACGACGGTTGATATGTCAACCTAACCTAACATTCGCACTTGTAACTAAATACGCTCAATTACACTGTTTCGTTCACAATTACGATATTTGCTTGACCTCACAGTTTCTCACCAACTTATTACAGTACAGAACGCTGTATCTCGCTAAATGACATCGTTCTTTAAGGTTTCACGATACTTGCATGCGCTTTACCGAGAATGTCACAACATAGCAGTTTCGCACTTGTAACGGTACAACACGCAGTATTTGGCTTGTTCATGCCGTTTTGTGTGCTTTCACAACATTTTACCTATCGCAGTTTCGTACTCGCAATAAACAACACTATCTCGTTAGATGACGTCGTTTTTGGTGGTTTCACGACGCTACCTAGCTTAAACTAACATAACTCAACCTAACATAACCTTCGCACTTCTATCGTTAGAAAACGTTTTACTCGCTACTTTACATTGCTTTCTACAACATTACGACGGTTTCAAGCGCTTTCACATTAGATATCGCAGTTCCCAACTTGTAAAGGTGAAAAACACTGCATCTCACTAAGTGACATTGTTTAATGCGGTTTTACGACGGTTCATACCTTAAGCTAACGTAACCTAACCTAACCTAACCCAACCTAACCTAACATAACCTAACCTAACCTAACCTAACCAAACCTAACCTAACGTAACCTGACCTAACCTAACCTAACCTAACCTAACCTAACCTAACGACGTTTGCAAGCGCTTTCACAATAGATATCGCAGTTCCCGACTTTTAATGGTGAAAAACACTGCATCTCACTAATTGACATTTGTTTAATGCGGTTTTACGACGGTTCATATCTTAACCTAACCTAACATTCGCACTTGTATCTAAAAACGCTCTATTACACTGTTTTATTCACAATTACCATATTTGCATAACCTCACAGTTTCTCACCAACTTATTGCAGTACAGAACGTTGTATCTCGCTAAATGACATTGTTCTTTAAGGTTTCACGATGCTTGCATGCGCTTTAACGAGAATATCACAATATAGCAGTTTCGCACTTGTAACGGTAGAACACGCAGTATTTGGCTTGTTCATGCCGTTTTGTGTGCTTTCACAACATTTCACCTATCGCAGTTTAATACTCGCTATAAAACAACACTATCTCGTTAGATGACGTCGTTTTTGGTAGTTTCACGACGCTACCTAGCTTAAACTAACCTAACCTAACCTAACCTTCGCACTTCTATCGTTAGAAACGTTTTACTCACCACTTTACAATGTTTTCTACAAGATTACGACGGTTTCATGCGCTTTCACATTAGATATCGCAGTTCCCAACTTGTAAAGGTGAAAAACACTGCATCTCACTAAGTGACATTGTTTAATGCGGTTTTAGCGCGGTTCATATCTTAACCTAACCTAACCTAACCTAACCTAACCCAACCTAACCTAACATAACCTAACCTAACCTAACCTAACCAAACCTAACCTAACGTAACCTAACCTAACCTAACCTAACCTAACCTAACGACGTTTGCAAGCGCTTTCACATTAGATATCGAGGTTCCCGACTTGTAATGGTGAAAAACACAGCATCTCACTAAGTGACATTGTTTAATGCGGTTTTAGCGCGGTTCATATCTTAACCTAACCTAACCTTACCTAACCCAACCTAACCTAACCTAACCTAACCAAACCTTACCTAACATCCCTAACCTAACCTAACCTAACCTAACCTAACCAAACCTAATCTAACCTAACCTAACGTAACCTAACCTAACCTAACCTAACGACGTTTGCAAGCGCTTTCACATTAGATATCGCAGTTCCCGACTTGTAATGGTGAAAAACACTGCATCTCATCAAGTGACATTGTTTAATGCGGTTTTACGACGGTTCATATCTTAACCTAACCTAACATTCGCACTTGTATTAAAAAACGCTCTATTACACTGTTTCGTTCACAATTAGGATATTTGCATAACCTCACAGTTTTTCACCAACTTATTGCAGTACAGAACGCTGTATCTCGCTAAATGACATCGTTCTTTAAGGTTTCACGATGCTTGCATGCGCTTTAACGAGAATATCACAACATAGCAGTTTCGCGCTTGTAACGGTACAACACGCAGTATTTGGCTTGTTCATGCCGTTTTGTGTGCTTTCACAACATTTCACCTATCGCAGTTTCGTACTCGCAATAAAACAACACTATCTCGTTAGATGACGTTGATTTTGGTAGTTTCACGACGCTACCTAGCTTAAACTAACATAACTCAAGCTAACCTTCGCACTTCTATCGTTAGAAAACGTTTTACTCGCAACTTTACAATGTTTTCTACAAGATTACGACGGTTTCATGCGCTTTCACATTAGATATCGTAGTTCCCGACTTGTAATGTTGAAAAACACTACATCTCACTAAGTGACATTGTTTAATGCGGTTTTACGACGGTTGATATGTCAACCTAACCTAACATTCGCACTTGTAACTAAATACGCTCAATTACACTGTTTCGATCACAATTACGATATTTGCTTGACCTCACAGTTTCTCACCAACTTATTACAGTTCAGAACGCTGTATCTCGCTAAATGACATCGTTCTTTAAGGTTTCACGATGCTTGCATGCGCTTTAACGAGAATATCATTACATAGCAGTTTCGCACTTGTAACGGTACAACACGCAGTATTTGGCTTGTTCATGCCGTTTTGTGTGCTTTCACAACATTTCACCTATCGCAGTTTCGTACTCGCAATAAAACAACACTATCTCGTTAGATGACGTTGTTTTTGGTAGTTTCACGACGCCACCTAGCTTAAACTAACATAACTCAACCTAACATAACCTTCGCACTTCTATCGTTAGAAAACGTTATACTCGCTACTTTACATTGCTTTCTACAACATTACGACGGTTTCAAGCGCTTTCACATTAGATATCACAGTTCCCAACTTGTAAAGGTGAAAAACACTGCATCTCACTAAGTGACATTGTTTAATGCGGTTTTACGATGGTTCATACCTTAACCTAACGTAACCTAACCTAACCTAACCTAACCTTACCTAACCTAACCTAACCTAACCCAACCCGACCCAACCTAACCTAACCTAACCTAACCTAAACTAACCTAACCCAACCTAACCTAACCTAACCTAACCTAACCCAACCTAACCCAACCCAACCCAATCTAACCTAACCTAAGCTAACCTAACCTAACCTAACCAAACCTAACCTAACCTAACTTAACCTAACCTAACGTAACCTAACCTAACCTAACCTATTCTAACGTAACCTAACCTTACCTGACCTAACCTAACCTAACGTAACCTAACCTAACCTAACATTACCTAACGTAACCTAACCTAACCTAACCTAGCCTAACGTAACCTAACCTAACCTAACCCAACCTAACCCAACCCAACCCAACCCAACAACACCCAACACAACCTAACCTAACCTAACCTAACCTTACTTAACCTAACAAAATTATCCTTACCTAACCTAACCTAACCTAACGTAACCTAACCTAACCTAACCTAACGTAACCTAACCTAACCTAACGTAACCTAACCTAACCTAACCTAACCTAACCCAACCTAACCTAACCTAACCTAACCTAACCCAACTCAACCCAACCTAACCTAATCTAACCTAACCTAACCTAACCTAACCTACCCTAACCAAACCTAACCTAACCTAACCTAACCTAACCTAACGACGGTTGCAAGCGCTTTCACATTAGATATCGCAGTTCCCCACTTTTAATGGTGAAAAACACTGCATCTCACTAATTGACATTGTTTAATGCGGTTTTACGACGGTTCATATCTTAACCTAACCTAACATTCGCACTTGTATCTAAAAACGCTCTATTACACTCTTTCGTTCACAATTACGATATTTGCATAACCTCACAGTTTTTCACCAACTTATTGCAGTACAGAACGCTGTATCTTCCTAAATGACATTGTTTTTTAAGGTTTCACGATGCTTGCATGCGCTTTAACGAGAATATCACAATATAGCAGTTTCGCGTTTGTAACGGTAGAACACGCCGTATTTGGCTTGTTCATGCCGTTTTGTGTGCTTTCACATTTCACCTATCGCAGTTTAATACTCGCTATAAAACAACACTATCTCGTTAGATGACGTCGTTTTTGGTAGTTTCACGACGCTACCTAGCTTAAACTAACCTAACCTAACCTAACCTTCGCACTTCTATCGTTAGAAAACGTTTTATTCGCAACTTTACAATGTTTTCTACAAGATTACGACGGTTTCATGCGCTTTCACATTAGATATCGTAGTTCCCGACTTGTAATGTTGAAAAACACTACATCTCACTAAGTGAGATTGTTTAATGCGGTTTTACGACGGTTGATATGTCAACCTAACCTAACATTCGCACTTGTATCTAAAGACGCTCAATTACACTGTTTCGTTCAAAATTACGATATTTGCTTGACCTCACAGTTTCTCACCAACTTATTACAGTACAGAACGCTGTATCTCGCTAAATGACATCGTTCTTTAAGGTTTCACGATACTTGCATGCGCTTTACCGAGAATGTCACAACATAGCAGTTTCGCACTTGTAACGGTACAACACGCAGTATTTGGCTTGTTCATGCCGTTTTGTGTGCTTTCACAACATTTTACCTATCGCAGTTTCGTACTCGCAATAAACAACACTATCTCGTTAGATGACGTCGTTTTTGGTGGTTTCACGACGCTACCTAGCTTAAACTAACATAACTCAACCTAACATAACCTTCGCACTTCTATCGTTAGAAAACGTTTTACTCGCTACTTTACATTGCTTTCTACAACATTACGACGGTTTCAAGCGCTTTCACATTAGATATCGCAGTTCCCAACTTGTAAAGGTGAAAAACACTGCATCTCACTAAGTGACATTGTTTAATGCGGTTTTACGACGGTTCATACCTTAAGCTAACGTAACCTAACCTAACCTAACCCAACCTAACCTAACATAACCTAACCTAACCTAACCTAACCAAACCTAACCTAACGTAACCTGACCTAACCTAACCTAACCTAACCTAACCTAACCTAACGACGTTTGCAAGCGCTTTCACAATAGATATCGCAGTTCCCGACTTTTAATGGTGAAAAACACTGCATCTCACTAATTGACATTTGTTTAATGCGGTTTTACGACGGTTCATATCTTAACCTAACCTAACATTCGCACTTGTATCTAAAAACGCTCTATTACACTGTTTTATTCACAATTACCATATTTGCATAACCTCACAGTTTCTCACCAACTTATTGCAGTACAGAACGTTGTATCTCGCTAAATGACATTGTTCTTTAAGGTTTCACGATGCTTGCATGCGCTTTAACGAGAATATCACAATATAGCAGTTTCGCACTTGTAACGGTAGAACACGCAGTATTTGGCTTGTTCATGCCGTTTTGTGTGCTTTCACAACATTTCACCTATCGCAGTTTAATACTCGCTATAAAACAACACTATCTCGTTAGATGACGTCGTTTTTGGTAGTTTCACGACGCTACCTAGCTTAAACTAACCTAACCTAACCTAACCTTCGCACTTCTATCGTTAGAAACGTTTTACTCACCACTTTACAATGTTTTCTACAAGATTACGACGGTTTCATGCGCTTTCACATTAGATATCGCAGTTCCCAACTTGTAAAGGTGAAAAACACTGCATCTCACTAAGTGACATTGTTTAATGCGGTTTTAGCGCGGTTCATATCTTAACCTAACCTAACCTAACCTAACCTAACCCAACCTAACCTAACATAACCTAACCTAACCTAACCTAACCAAACCTAACCTAACGTAACCTAACCTAACCTAACCTAACCTAACCTAACGACGTTTGCAAGCGCTTTCACATTAGATATCGAGGTTCCCGACTTGTAATGGTGAAAAACACAGCATCTCACTAAGTGACATTGTTTAATGCGGTTTTAGCGCGGTTCATATCTTAACCTAACCTAACCTTACCTAACCCAACCTAACCTAACCTAACCTAACCAAACCTTACCTAACATCCCTAACCTAACCTAACCTAACCTAACCTAACCAAACCTAATCTAACCTAACCTAACGTAACCTAACCTAACCTAACCTAACGACGTTTGCAAGCGCTTTCACATTAGATATCGCAGTTCCCGACTTGTAATGGTGAAAAACACTGCATCTCATCAAGTGACATTGTTTAATGCGGTTTTACGACGGTTCATATCTTAACCTAACCTAACATTCGCACTTGTATTAAAAAACGCTCTATTACACTGTTTCGTTCACAATTAGGATATTTGCATAACCTCACAGTTTTTCACCAACTTATTGCAGTACAGAACGCTGTATCTCGCTAAATGACATCGTTCTTTAAGGTTTCACGATGCTTGCATGCGCTTTAACGAGAATATCACAACATAGCAGTTTCGCGCTTGTAACGGTACAACACGCAGTATTTGGCTTGTTCATGCCGTTTTGTGTGCTTTCACAACATTTCACCTATCGCAGTTTCGTACTCGCAATAAAACAACACTATCTCGTTAGATGACGTTGATTTTGGTAGTTTCACGACGCTACCTAGCTTAAACTAACATAACTCAAGCTAACCTTCGCACTTCTATCGTTAGAAAACGTTTTACTCGCAACTTTACAATGTTTTCTACAAGATTACGACGGTTTCATGCGCTTTCACATTAGATATCGTAGTTCCCGACTTGTAATGTTGAAAAACACTACATCTCACTAAGTGACATTGTTTAATGCGGTTTTACGACGGTTGATATGTCAACCTAACCTAACATTCGCACTTGTAACTAAATACGCTCAATTACACTGTTTCGTTCACAATTACGATATTTGCTTGACCTCACAGTTTCTCACCGACTTATTACAGTTCAGAACGCTGTATCTCGCTAAATGACATCGTTCTTTAAGGTTTCACGATGCTTGCATGCGCTTTAACGAGAATATCATTACATAGCAGTTTCGCACTTGTAACGGTACAACACGCAGTATTTGGCTTGTTCATGCCGTTTTGTGTGCTTTCACAACATTTCACCTATCGCAGTTTCGTACTCGCAATAAAACAACACTATCTCGTTAGATGACGTTGTTTTTGGTAGTTTCACGACGCCACCTAGCTTAAACTAACATAACTCAACCTAACATAACCTTCGCACTTCTATCGTTAGAAAACGTTATACTCGCTACTTTACATTGCTTTCTACAACATTACGACGGTTTCAAGCGCTTTCACATTAGATATCACAGTTCCCAACTTGTAAAGGTGAAAAACACTGCATCTCACTAAGTGACATTGTTTAATGCGGTTTTACGATGGTTCATACCTTAACCTAACGTAACCTAACCTAACCTAACCTAACCTTACCTAACCTAACCTAACCTAACCTAACCAAACCTAACCTAACGTAACCTGACCTAACCTAACCTAACCTAACCTAACCTAACCTAACGACGTTTGCAAGCGCTTTCACAATAGATATCGCAGTTCCCGACTTTTAATGGTGAAAAACACTGCATCTCACTAATTGACATTTGTTTAATGCGGTTTTACGACGGTTCATATCTTAACCTAACCTAACATTCGCACTTGTATCTAAAAACGCTCTATTACACTGTTTTGTTCACAATTACCATATTTGCATAACCTCACAGTTTCTCACCAACTTATTGCAGTACAGAACGTTGTATCTCGCTAAATGACATTGTTCTTTAAGGTTTCACGATGCTTGCATGCGCTTTAACGAGAATATCACAATATAGCAGTTTCGCGCTTGTAACGGTACAACACGCAGTATTTGGCTTGTTCATGCCGTTTTGTGTGCTTTCACAACATTTCACCTATCGCAGTTTCGTACTCGCAATAAAACAACACTATCTCGTTAGATGACGTTGATTTTGGTAGTTTCACGACGCTACCTAGCTTAAACTAACATAACCTAACCTAACCTTCGCACTTCTATCGTTAGAAACGTTTTACTCACCACTTTACAATGTTTTCTACAAGATTACGACGGTTTCATGCGCTTTCACATTAGATATCGCAGTTCCCAACTTGTAAAGGTGAAAAACACTGCATCTCACTAAGTGACATTGTTTAATGCGGTTTTAGCGCGGTTCATATCTTAACCTAACCTAACCTAACCTAACCTAACCCAACCTAACCTAACATAACCTAACCTAACCTAACCTAACCAAACCTAACCTAACGTAACCTAACCTAACCTAACCTAACCTAACCTAACGACGTTTGCAAGCGCTTTCACATTAGATATCGAGGTTCCCGACTTGTAATGGTGAAAAACACAGCATCTCACTAAGTGACATTGTTTAATGCGGTTTTAGCGCGGTTCATATCTTAACCTAACCTAACCTTACCTAACCCAACCTAACCTAACCTAACCTAACCAAACCTTACCTAACATCCCTAACCTAACCTAACCTAACCTAACCTAACCAAACCTAATCTAACCTAACCTAACGTAACCTAACCTAACCTAACCTAACGACGTTTGCAAGCGCTTTCACATTAGATATCGCAGTTCCCGACTTGTAATGGTGAAAAACACTGCATCTCATCAAGTGACATTGTTTAATGCGGTTTTACGACGGTTCATATCTTAACCTAACCTAACATTCGCACTTGTATTAAAAAACGCTCTATTACACTGTTTCGTTCACAATTAGGATATTTGCATAACCTCACAGTTTTTCACCAACTTATTGCAGTACAGAACGCTGTATCTCGCTAAATGACATCGTTCTTTAAGGTTTCACGATGCTTGCATGCGCTTTAACGAGAATATCACAACATAGCAGTTTCGCACTTGTAACGGTACAACACGCAGTATTTGGCTTGTTCATGCCGTTTTGTGTGCTTTCACAACATTTCACCTATCGCAGTTTCGTACTCGCAATAAAACAACACTATCTCGTTAGATGACGTTGATTTTGGTAGTTTCACGACGCTACCTAGCTTAAACTAACATAACTCAAGCTAACCTTCGCACTTCTATCGTTAGAAAACGTTTTACTCGCAACTTTACAATGTTTTCTACAATATTACGACGGTTTCATGCGCTTTCACATTAGATATCGTAGTTCCCGACTTGTAATGTTGAAAAACACTACATCTCACTAAGTGACATTGTTTAATGCGGTTTTACGACGGTTGATATGTCAACCTAACCTAACATTCGCACTTGTAACTAAATACGCTCAATTACACTGTTTCGTTCACAATTACGATATTTGCTTGACCTCACAGTTTCTCACCAACTTATTACAGTACAGAACGCTGTATCTCGCTAAATGACATCGTTCTTTAAGGTTTCACGATACTTGCATGCGCTTTACCGAGAATGTCACAACATAGCAGTTTCGCACTTGTAACGGTACAACACGCAGTATTTGGCTTGTTCATGCCGTTTTGTGTGCTTTCACAACATTTTACCTATCGCAGTTTCGTACTCGCAATAAACAACACTATCTCGTTAGATGACGTCGTTTTTGGTGGTTTCACGACGCTACCTAGCTTAAACTAACATAACTCAACCTAACATAACCTTCGCACTTCTATCGTTAGAAAACGTTTTACTCGCTACTTTACATTGCTTTCTACAACATTACGACGGTTTCAAGCGCTTTCACATTAGATATCGCAGTTCCCAACTTGTAAAGGTGAAAAACACTGCATCTCACTAAGTGACATTGTTTAATGCGGTTTTACGACGGTTCATACCTTAAGCTAACGTAACCTAACCTAACCTAACCCAACCTAACCTAACATAACCTAACCTAACCTAACCTAACCAAACCTAACCTAACGTAACCTGACCTAACCTAACCTAACCTAACCTAACCTAACCTAACGACGTTTGCAAGCGCTTTCACAATAGATATCGCAGTTCCCGACTTTTAATGGTGAAAAACACTGCATCTCACTAATTGACATTTGTTTAATGCGGTTTTACGACGGTTCATATCTTAACCTAACCTAACATTCGCACTTGTATCTAAAAACGCTCTATTACACTGTTTTATTCACAATTACCATATTTGCATAACCTCACAGTTTCTCACCAACTTATTGCAGTACAGAACGTTGTATCTCGCTAAATGACATTGTTCTTTAAGGTTTCACGATGCTTGCATGCGCTTTAACGAGAATATCACAATATAGCAGTTTCGCACTTGTAACGGTAGAACACGCAGTATTTGGCTTGTTCATGCCGTTTTGTGTGCTTTCACAACATTTCACCTATCGCAGTTTAATACTCGCTATAAAACAACACTATCTCGTTAGATGACGTCGTTTTTGGTAGTTTCACGACGCTACCTAGCTTAAACTAACCTAACCTAACCTAACCTTCGCACTTCTATCGTTAGAAACGTTTTACTCACCACTTTACAATGTTTTCTACAAGATTACGACGGTTTCATGCGCTTTCACATTAGATATCGCAGTTCCCAACTTGTAAAGGTGAAAAACACTGCATCTCACTAAGTGACATTGTTTAATGCGGTTTTAGCGCGGTTCATATCTTAACCTAACCTAACCTAACCTAACCTAACCCAACCTAACCTAACATAACCTAACCTAACCTAACCTAACCAAACCTAACCTAACGTAACCTAACCTAACCTAACCTAACCTAACCTAACGACGTTTGCAAGCGCTTTCACATTAGATATCGAGGTTCCCGACTTGTAATGGTGAAAAACACAGCATCTCACTAAGTGACATTGTTTAATGCGGTTTTAGCGCGGTTCATATCTTAACCTAACCTAACCTTACCTAACCCAACCTAACCTAACCTAACCTAACCAAACCTTACCTAACATCCCTAACCTAACCTAACCTAACCTAACCTAACCAAACCTAATCTAACCTAACCTAACGTAACCTAACCTAACCTAACCTAACGACGTTTGCAAGCGCTTTCACATTAGATATCGCAGTTCCCGACTTGTAATGGTGAAAAACACTGCATCTCATCAAGTGACATTGTTTAATGCGGTTTTACGACGGTTCATATCTTAACCTAACCTAACATTCGCACTTGTATTAAAAAACGCTCTATTACACTGTTTCGTTCACAATTAGGATATTTGCATAACCTCACAGTTTTTCACCAACTTATTGCAGTACAGAACGCTGTATCTCGCTAAATGACATCGTTCTTTAAGGTTTCACGATGCTTGCATGCGCTTTAACGAGAATATCACAACATAGCAGTTTCGCGCTTGTAACGGTACAACACGCAGTATTTGGCTTGTTCATGCCGTTTTGTGTGCTTTCACAACATTTCACCTATCGCAGTTTCGTACTCGCAATAAAACAACACTATCTCGTTAGATGACGTTGATTTTGGTAGTTTCACGACGCTACCTAGCTTAAACTAACATAACTCAAGCTAACCTTCGCACTTCTATCGTTAGAAAACGTTTTACTCGCAACTTTACAATGTTTTCTACAAGATTACGACGGTTTCATGCGCTTTCACATTAGATATCGTAGTTCCCGACTTGTAATGTTGAAAAACACTACATCTCACTAAGTGACATTGTTTAATGCGGTTTTACGACGGTTGATATGTCAACCTAACCTAACATTCGCACTTGTAACTAAATACGCTCAATTACACTGTTTCGATCACAATTACGATATTTGCTTGACCTCACAGTTTCTCACCAACTTATTACAGTTCAGAACGCTGTATCTCGCTAAATGACATCGTTCTTTAAGGTTTCACGATGCTTGCATGCGCTTTAACGAGAATATCATTACATAGCAGTTTCGCACTTGTAACGGTACAACACGCAGTATTTGGCTTGTTCATGCCGTTTTGTGTGCTTTCACAACATTTCACCTATCGCAGTTTCGTACTCGCAATAAAACAACACTATCTCGTTAGATGACGTTGTTTTTGGTAGTTTCACGACGCCACCTAGCTTAAACTAACATAACTCAACCTAACATAACCTTCGCACTTCTATCGTTAGAAAACGTTATACTCGCTACTTTACATTGCTTTCTACAACATTACGACGGTTTCAAGCGCTTTCACATTAGATATCACAGTTCCCAACTTGTAAAGGTGAAAAACACTGCATCTCACTAAGTGACATTGTTTAATGCGGTTTTACGATGGTTCATACCTTAACCTAACGTAACCTAACCTAACCTAACCTAACCTTACCTAACCTAACCTAACCTAACCCAACCCGACCCAACCTAACCTAACCTAACCTAACCTAAACTAACCTAACCCAACCTAACCTAACCTAACCTAACCTAACCCAACCTAACCCAACCCAACCCAATCTAACCTAACCTAAGCTAACCTAACCTAACCTAACCAAACCTAACCTAACCTAACTTAACCTAACCTAACGTAACCTAACCTAACCTAACCTATTCTAACGTAACCTAACCTTACCTGACCTAACCTAACCTAACGTAACCTAACCTAACCTAACATTACCTAACGTAACCTAACCTAACCTAACCTAGCCTAACGTAACCTAACCTAACCTAACCCAACCTAACCCAACCCAACCCAACCCAACAACACCCAACACAACCTAACCTAACCTAACCTAACCTTACTTAACCTAACAAAATTATCCTTACCTAACCTAACCTAACCTAACGTAACCTAACCTAACCTAACCTAACGTAACCTAACCTAACCTAACGTAACCTAACCTAACCTAACCTAACCTAACCCAACCTAACCTAACCTAACCTAACCTAACCCAACTCAACCCAACCTAACCTAATCTAACCTAACCTAACCTAACCTAACCTACCCTAACCAAACCTAACCTAACCTAACCTAACCTAACCTAACGACGGTTGCAAGCGCTTTCACATTAGATATCGCAGTTCCCCACTTTTAATGGTGAAAAACACTGCATCTCACTAATTGACATTGTTTAATGCGGTTTTACGACGGTTCATATCTTAACCTAACCTAACATTCGCACTTGTATCTAAAAACGCTCTATTACACTCTTTCGTTCACAATTACGATATTTGCATAACCTCACAGTTTTTCACCAACTTATTGCAGTACAGAACGCTGTATCTTCCTAAATGACATTGTTTTTTAAGGTTTCACGATGCTTGCATGCGCTTTAACGAGAATATCACAATATAGCAGTTTCGCGTTTGTAACGGTAGAACACGCCGTATTTGGCTTGTTCATGCCGTTTTGTGTGCTTTCACATTTCACCTATCGCAGTTTAATACTCGCTATAAAACAACACTATCTCGTTAGATGACGTCGTTTTTGGTAGTTTCACGACGCTACCTAGCTTAAACTAACCTAACCTAACCTAACCTTCGCACTTCTATCGTTAGAAAACGTTTTATTCGCAACTTTACAATGTTTTCTACAAGATTACGACGGTTTCATGCGCTTTCACATTAGATATCGTAGTTCCCGACTTGTAATGTTGAAAAACACTACATCTCACTAAGTGAGATTGTTTAATGCGGTTTTACGACGGTTGATATGTCAACCTAACCTAACATTCGCACTTGTATCTAAAGACGCTCAATTACACTGTTTCGTTCAAAATTACGATATTTGCTTGACCTCACAGTTTCTCACCAACTTATTACAGTACAGAACGCTGTATCTCGCTAAATGACATCGTTCTTTAAGGTTTCACGATACTTGCATGCGCTTTACCGAGAATGTCACAACATAGCAGTTTCGCACTTGTAACGGTACAACACGCAGTATTTGGCTTGTTCATGCCGTTTTGTGTGCTTTCACAACATTTTACCTATCGCAGTTTCGTACTCGCAATAAACAACACTATCTCGTTAGATGACGTCGTTTTTGGTGGTTTCACGACGCTACCTAGCTTAAACTAACATAACTCAACCTAACATAACCTTCGCACTTCTATCGTTAGAAAACGTTTTACTCGCTACTTTACATTGCTTTCTACAACATTACGACGGTTTCAAGCGCTTTCACATTAGATATCGCAGTTCCCAACTTGTAAAGGTGAAAAACACTGCATCTCACTAAGTGACATTGTTTAATGCGGTTTTACGACGGTTCATACCTTAAGCTAACGTAACCTAACCTAACCTAACCCAACCTAACCTAACATAACCTAACCTAACCTAACCTAACCAAACCTAACCTAACGTAACCTGACCTAACCTAACCTAACCTAACCTAACCTAACCTAACGACGTTTGCAAGCGCTTTCACAATAGATATCGCAGTTCCCGACTTTTAATGGTGAAAAACACTGCATCTCACTAATTGACATTTGTTTAATGCGGTTTTACGACGGTTCATATCTTAACCTAACCTAACATTCGCACTTGTATCTAAAAACGCTCTATTACACTGTTTTATTCACAATTACCATATTTGCATAACCTCACAGTTTCTCACCAACTTATTGCAGTACAGAACGTTGTATCTCGCTAAATGACATTGTTCTTTAAGGTTTCACGATGCTTGCATGCGCTTTAACGAGAATATCACAATATAGCAGTTTCGCACTTGTAACGGTAGAACACGCAGTATTTGGCTTGTTCATGCCGTTTTGTGTGCTTTCACAACATTTCACCTATCGCAGTTTAATACTCGCTATAAAACAACACTATCTCGTTAGATGACGTCGTTTTTGGTAGTTTCACGACGCTACCTAGCTTAAACTAACCTAACCTAACCTAACCTTCGCACTTCTATCGTTAGAAACGTTTTACTCACCACTTTACAATGTTTTCTACAAGATTACGACGGTTTCATGCGCTTTCACATTAGATATCGCAGTTCCCAACTTGTAAAGGTGAAAAACACTGCATCTCACTAAGTGACATTGTTTAATGCGGTTTTAGCGCGGTTCATATCTTAACCTAACCTAACCTAACCTAACCTAACCCAACCTAACCTAACATAACCTAACCTAACCTAACCTAACCAAACCTAACCTAACGTAACCTAACCTAACCTAACCTAACCTAACCTAACGACGTTTGCAAGCGCTTTCACATTAGATATCGAGGTTCCCGACTTGTAATGGTGAAAAACACAGCATCTCACTAAGTGACATTGTTTAATGCGGTTTTAGCGCGGTTCATATCTTAACCTAACCTAACCTTACCTAACCCAACCTAACCTAACCTAACCTAACCAAACCTTACCTAACATCCCTAACCTAACCTAACCTAACCTAACCTAACCAAACCTAATCTAACCTAACCTAACGTAACCTAACCTAACCTAACCTAACGACGTTTGCAAGCGCTTTCACATTAGATATCGCAGTTCCCGACTTGTAATGGTGAAAAACACTGCATCTCATCAAGTGACATTGTTTAATGCGGTTTTACGACGGTTCATATCTTAACCTAACCTAACATTCGCACTTGTATTAAAAAACGCTCTATTACACTGTTTCGTTCACAATTAGGATATTTGCATAACCTCACAGTTTTTCACCAACTTATTGCAGTACAGAACGCTGTATCTCGCTAAATGACATCGTTCTTTAAGGTTTCACGATGCTTGCATGCGCTTTAACGAGAATATCACAACATAGCAGTTTCGCGCTTGTAACGGTACAACACGCAGTATTTGGCTTGTTCATGCCGTTTTGTGTGCTTTCACAACATTTCACCTATCGCAGTTTCGTACTCGCAATAAAACAACACTATCTCGTTAGATGACGTTGATTTTGGTAGTTTCACGACGCTACCTAGCTTAAACTAACATAACTCAAGCTAACCTTCGCACTTCTATCGTTAGAAAACGTTTTACTCGCAACTTTACAATGTTTTCTACAAGATTACGACGGTTTCATGCGCTTTCACATTAGATATCGTAGTTCCCGACTTGTAATGTTGAAAAACACTACATCTCACTAAGTGACATTGTTTAATGCGGTTTTACGACGGTTGATATGTCAACCTAACCTAACATTCGCACTTGTAACTAAATACGCTCAATTACACTGTTTCGTTCACAATTACGATATTTGCTTGACCTCACAGTTTCTCACCGACTTATTACAGTTCAGAACGCTGTATCTCGCTAAATGACATCGTTCTTTAAGGTTTCACGATGCTTGCATGCGCTTTAACGAGAATATCATTACATAGCAGTTTCGCACTTGTAACGGTACAACACGCAGTATTTGGCTTGTTCATGCCGTTTTGTGTGCTTTCACAACATTTCACCTATCGCAGTTTCGTACTCGCAATAAAACAACACTATCTCGTTAGATGACGTTGTTTTTGGTAGTTTCACGACGCCACCTAGCTTAAACTAACATAACTCAACCTAACATAACCTTCGCACTTCTATCGTTAGAAAACGTTATACTCGCTACTTTACATTGCTTTCTACAACATTACGACGGTTTCAAGCGCTTTCACATTAGATATCACAGTTCCCAACTTGTAAAGGTGAAAAACACTGCATCTCACTAAGTGACATTGTTTAATGCGGTTTTACGATGGTTCATACCTTAACCTAACGTAACCTAACCTAACCTAACCTAACCTTACCTAACCTAACCTAACCTAACCCAACCCGACCCAACCTAACCTAACCTAACCTAACCTAAACTAACCTAACCCAACCTAACCTAACCTAACCTAACCTAACCCAACCTAACCCAACCCAACCCAATCTAACCTAACCTAAGCTAACCTAACCTAACCTAACCAAACCTAACCTAACCTAACTTAACCTAACCTAACGTAACCTAACCTAACCTAACCTATTCTAACGTAACCTAACCTTACCTGACCTAACCTAACCTAACGTAACCTAACCTAACCTAACATTACCTAACGTAACCTAACCTAACCTAACCTAGCCTAACGTAACCTAACCTCACCTAACCCAACCTAACCCAACCCAACCCAACCCAACAACACCCAACACAACCTAACCTAACCTAACCTAACCTTACTTAACCTAACCAAATTATCCTTACCCAACCTAACCTAACCTAACGTAACCTAACCTAACCTAACCTAACGTAACCTAACCTAACCTAACGTAACCTAACCTAACCTAACCTAACCTAACCCAACCTAACCTAACCTAACCTAACCTAACCCAACTCAACCCAACCTAACCTAATCTAACCTAACCTAACCTAACCTAACCTACCCTAACCAAACCTAACCTAACCTAACCTAACCTAACCTAACGACGGTTGCAAGCGCTTTCACATTAGATATCGCAGTTCCCCACTTTTAATGGTGAAAAACACTGCATCTCACTAATTGACATTGTTTAATGCGGTTTTACGACGGTTCATATCTTAACCTAACCTAACATTCGCACTTGTATCTAAAAACGCTCTATTACACTCTTTCGTTCACAATTACGATATTTGCATAACCTCACAGTTTTTCACCAACTTATTGCAGTACAGAACGCTGTATCTTCCTAAATGACATTGTTTTTTAAGGTTTCACGATGCTTGCATGCGCTTTAACGAGAATATCACAATATAGCAGTTTCGCGTTTGTAACGGTAGAACACGCCGTATTTGGCTTGTTCATGCCGTTTTGTGTGCTTTCACATTTCACCTATCGCAGTTTAATACTCGCTATAAAACAACACTATCTCGTTAGATGACGTCGTTTTTGGTAGTTTCACGACGCTACCTAGCTTAAACTAACCTAACCTAACCTAACCTTCGCACTTCTATCGTTAGAAAACGTTTTATTCGCAACTTTACAATGTTTTCTACAAGATTACGACGGTTTCATGCGCTTTCACATTAGATATCGTAGTTCCCGACTTGTAATGTTGAAAAACACTACATCTCACCAAGTGAGATTGTTTAATGCGGTTTTACGACGGTTGATATGTCAACCTAACCTAACATTCGCACTTGTATCTAAAGACGCTCAATTACACTGTTTCGTTCACAATTACGATATTTGCTTGACCTCACAGTTTCTCACCAACTTATTACAGTACAGAACGCTGTATCTCGCTAAATGACATCGTTCTTTAAGGTTTCACGATACTTGCATGCGCTTTACCGAGAATGTCACAACATAGCAGTTTCGCACTTGTAACGGTACAACACGCAGTATTTGGCTTGTTCATGCCGTTTTGTGTGCTTTCACAACACTTTACCTATCGCAGTTTCGTAGTCGCAATAAACAACACTATCTCGTTAGATGACGTCGTTTTTGGTGGTTTCACGACGCTACCTAGCTTAAACTAACATAACTCAACCTAACATAACCTTCGCACTTCTATCGTTAGAAAACGTTTTACTCGCTACTTTACATTGCTTTCTACAACATTACGACGGTTTCAAGCGCTTTCACATTAGATATCGCAGTTCCCAACTTGTAAAGGTGAAAAACACTGCATCTCACTAAGTGACATTGTTTAATGCGGTTTTACGACGGTTCATACCTTAAGCTAACGTAACCTAACCTAACCTAACCCAACCTAACCTAACATAACCTAACCTAACCTAACCTAACCAAACCTAACCTAACGTAACCTGACCTAACCTAACCTAACCTAACCTAACCTAACGACGTTTGCAAGCGCTTTCACAATAGATATCGCAGTTCCCGACTTTTAATGGTGAAAAACACTGCATCTTACTAATTGACATTTGTTTAATGCGGTTTTACGACGGTTCATATCTTAACCTAACCTAACATTCGCACTTGTATCTAAAAACGCTCTATTACACTGTTTTGTTCACAATTACCATATTTGCATAACCTCACAGTTTCTCACCAACTTATTGCAGTACAGAACGTTGTATCTCGCTAAATGACATTGTTCTTTAAGGTTTCACGATGCTTGCATGCGCTTTAACGAGAATATCACAATATAGCAGTTTCGCACTTGTAACGGTAGAACACGCAGTATTTGGCTTGTTCATGCCGTTTTGTGTGCTTTCACAACATTTCACCTATCGCAGTTTAATACTCGCTATAAAACAACACTATCTCGTTAGATGACGTCGTTTTTGGTAGTTTCACGACGCTACCTAGCTTAAACTAACCTAACCTAACCTAACCTTCGCACTTCTATCGTTAGAAACGTTTTACTCACCACTTTACAATGTTTTCTACAAGATTACGACGGTTTCATGCGCTTTCACATTAGATATCGCAGTTCCCAACTTGTAAAGGTGAAAAACACTGCATCTCACTAAGTGACATTGTTTAATGCGGTTTTAGCGCGGTTCATATCTTAACCTAACCTAACCTAACCTAACCTAACCCAACCTAACCTAACATAACCTAACCTAACCTAACCTAACCAAACCTAACCTAACGTAACCTAACCTAACCTAACCTAACCTAACCTAACGACGTTTGCAAGCGCTTTCACATTAGATATCGAGGTTCCCGACTTGTAATGGTGAAAAACACAGCATCTCACTAAGTGACATTGTTTAATGCGGTTTTAGCGCGGTTCATATCTTAACCTAACCTAACCTTACCTAACCCAACCTAACCTAACCTAACCTAACCAAACCTTACCTAACATCCCTAACCTAACCTAACCTAACCTAACCTAACCAAACCTAATCTAACCTAACCTAACGTAACCTAACCTAACCTAACCTAACGACGTTTGCAAGCGCTTTCACATTAGATATCGCAGTTCCCGACTTGTAATGGTGAAAAACACTGCATCTCATCAAGTGACATTGTTTAATGCGGTTTTACGACGGTTCATATCTTAACCTAACCTAACATTCGCACTTGTATTAAAAAACGCTCTATTACACTGTTTCGTTCACAATTAGGATATTTGCATAACCTCACATTTTTTCACCAACTTATTGCAGTACAGAACGCTGTATCTCGCTAAATGACATCGTTCTTTAAGGTTTCACGATGCTTGCATGCGCTTTAACGAGAATATCACAACATAGCAGTTTCGCGCTTGTAACGGTACAACACGCAGTATTTGGCTTGTTCATGCCGTTTTGTGTGCTTTCACAACATTTCACCTATCGCAGTTTCGTACTCGCAATAAAACAACACTATCTCGTTAGATGACGTTGATTTTGGTAGTTTCACGACGCTACCTAGCTTAAACTAACATAACTCAACCTAACATAACCTTCGCACTTCTATCGTTAGAAAACGTTTTACTCGCTACTTTACATTGCTTTCTACAACAATACGACGGTTTCAAGCGCTTTCACATTAGATATCACAGTTCCCAACTTGTAAAGGTGAAAAACACTGCATCTCACTAAGTGACATTGTTTAATGCGGTTTTACGACGGTTCATACCTTAACCTAACGTAACCTAACCTAACCTAACCTAACCTTACCTAACCTAACCTAACCTAACCTAACCCAACCCAACCCAACCTAACCTAACCTAACCTAACCTAAACTAACCTAACCCAACCTAACCTAACCTAACCTAACCTGACCCAACCCAACCCAACCCAACCTAACCTAACCTAAGCTAACCTAACCAAACCTAACCTAACTTAACCTAACCTAACGTAACCTAACCTAACCTAACCTATTCTAACGTAACCTAACCTTTCCTGACCTAACCTAACCTAACGTAACCTAACCTAACCTAACCTAACATAACCTAACGTAACCTAACCTAACCTAACCTAACCTAACGTAACCTAACCTAACCTAACCCAACCTAACCCAACCCAACCCAACCCAAACCAACAACACCCAACCCAACCTAACCTAACCTAACCTAACCTTACCTAACCTAACCAAATTATCCTTACCTAACCTAACCTAACCTAACGTAACCTAACCTAACCTAACCTAACCTAACGTAACCTAACCTAACCTAACGTAACCTAACCTAACCCAACTCAACCCAACCTAACCTATTCTTACCTAACCTAACCTAACCTAACCTAACAAAACCTAACCTTACCTAACCTAACCTAACCTAACGACGGTTGCAAGCGCTTTCACATTAGATATCGCAGTTCCCGACTTTTAATGGTGAAAAACACTGCATCTCACTAATTGACATTGTTTAATGCGGTTTTACGACGGTTCATATCTTAACCTAACCTAACATTCGCACTTGTATCTAAAACCGCTCTATTACACTGTTTTGTTCACAATTACCATATTTCCATAACCTCACAGTTTTTCACCAACTTATTGCAGTACAGAACGTTGTATCTCGCTAAATGACATTGTTCTTTAAGGTTTCACGATGCTTGCATGCGCTTTACCGAGAATGTCAAAACATAGCAGTTTCGCACTTGTAACGGTAGAACACGCAGTATTTGGCTTGTTCATGCCGTTTTGTGTGCTTTCACAACATTTCACCTATCGCAGTTTAATACTCGCTATAAAACAACACTATCTCGTTAGATGACGTCGTTTTTGGTAGTTTCACGACGCTACCTAGCTTAAACTAACCTAACCTAACCTAACCTTCGCACTTCTATCGTTAGAAAACGTTTTACTCGCAACTTTACAATGTTTTCTACAAGATTACGACGGTTTCATGCGCTTTCACATTAGATATCGTAGTTCCCGACTTGTAATGTTGAAAAACACTACATCTCATTAAGTGACATTGTTTAATGCGGTTTTACGACGGTTGATATGTCAACCTAACCTAACATTCGCACTTGTATCTTAAGACGCTCAATTACACTGTTTCGTTCACAATTACGATATTTGCTTGACCTCACAGTTTCTCACCAACTTATTACAGTACAGAACGCTGTATCTCGCTAAATGACATCGTTCTTTAGGTTTCACGATACTTGCATGCGCTTTACCGAGAATGTCAAAACATAGCAGTTTCGCACTTGTAACGGTACAACACGCAGTATTTGGCTTGTTCATGCCGTTTTGTGTGCTTTCACATTTTACCTATCGCAGTTTCGTACTCGCAATAAAACAACACTATCTCGTTAGATGACGTCGTTTTTGGTGGTTTCACGACGCTACCTAGCTTAAACTAACATAACTCAACCTAACATAACCTTCGCACTTCTATCGTTAGAAAACGTTTTACTCGCTACTTTACATTGCTTTCTACAACATTACGACGGTTTCAAGCGCTTTCACATTAGATATCGCAGTTCCCAACTTGTAAAGGTGAAAAACACTGCATCTCACTAAGTGACATTGTTTAATGCGGTTTTACGACGGTTCATACCTTAACCTAACGTAACCTAACCTAACCTAACCCAACCTAACCTAACATAACCTAACCTAACCTAACCTAACCAAACCTAACCTAACGTAACCTAACCTAACCTAACCTAACCTAACGACGTTTGCCAGCGCTTTCACATTAGATATCGCAGTTCCCGACTTTTAATGGTGAAAAACACTGCATCTCACTAATTGACATTTGTTTAATGCGGTTTTACGACGGTTCATATCTTAACCTAACCTAACATTCGCACTTGTATCTAAAAACGCTCTATTACACTGTTTTGTTCACAATTACCATATTTGCATAACCTCACAGTTTCTCACCAACTTATTGCAGTACAGAACGTTGTATCTCGCTAAATGACATTGTTCTTTAAGGTTTCACGATGCTTGCATGCGCTTTAACGAGAATATCACAATATAGCAGTTTCGCACTTGTAACGGTAGAACACGCAGTATTTGGCTTGTTCATGCCGTTTTGTGTGCTTTCACAACATTTCACCTATCGCAGTTTAATACTCGCTATAAAACAACACTATCTCGTTAGATGACGTCGTTTTTGGTAGTTTCACGACGCTACCTAGCTTAAACTAACCTAACCTAACCTAACCTTCGCACTTCTATCGTTAGAAAACGTTTTACTCACCACTTTACAATGTTTTCTACAAGATTACGACGGTTTCATGCGCTTTCACATTAGATATCGCAGTTCCCAACTTTTAAAGGTGAAAAACACTGCATCTCACTAAGTGACATTGTTTAATGCCGTTTTAGCGCGGTTCATATCTTAACCTAACCTAACCTAACCTAACCTAACATAACCTAACCTAACCTAACCTAACCTAACCAAACCTAACCTAACGTAACCTAACCTAACCTAACCTAACCTAACCTAACGACGTTTGCAAGCGCTTTCACATTAGATATCGCAGTTCCCGACTTGTAATGGTGAAAAACACTGCATCTCACTAAGTGCCATTGTTTAATGCGGTTTTACGACGGTTCATATCTTAACCTAACCTAACTTTCGTACTTGTATGGAAAAACGCTCTATTACACTGTTTCGTTCACAATTGCGATATTTGCATAACCTCACAGTTTTTCACCAACTTATTGCAGTACAGAACGCTGTATCTCGCTAAATGACATCGTTCTTTAAGGTTTCACGATGCTTGCATGCGCTTTAACAAGAATATCACATTATAGCAGTTTCGCACTTGTAACGGTACAACACGCAGTATCTGGCTTGTTCAAGCCGTTTTGTGTACTTTCACAACATTTCACCTATTGCAGTTACGTACATGCAATAATACAACGCTATCTCGTAAGTTGACGTCCTTTTTGGTGGTCTCACGACGCTACATAGCTTAAACTAACATAACTCAAGCTAACCTTCGCACTTCTATCGTTAGAAAACGTTTTACTCGCAACTTTACAATGTTTTCTACAAGATTACGACGGTTTCATGCGCTTTCACATTAGATATCGTAGTTCCCGACTTGTAATGTTGAAAAACACTTTATCTCACTAAGTGACATTGTTTAATGCGGTTTTACGACGGTTGATATCTCAACCTGACCTAACATTCGCACTTGTATCTAAATACGCTCAATTACACTGTTTCGTTCACAATTACGATATTTGCTTGACCTCACAGTTTCTCACCAACTTATTACAGTTCAGAACGCTGTATCTCGCTAAATGACATCGTTCTTTAAGGTTTCACGATGCTTGCATGCGCTTTAACGAGAATATCACAACATAGCAGTTCCGCACTTGTAACGGTACAACACGCAGTATTTGGCTTGTTCATGCCGTTTTGTGTGCTTTCACAACATTTCACCTATCGCAGTTTCTTACTCGCAATAAAACAACACTATCTCGTTAGATGACGTTGTTTTTGGTAGTTTCACGACGCCACCTAGCTTAAACTAACATAACTCAACCTAACATAACCTTCGCACTTCTATCGTTAGAAAACGTTTTACTCGCTACTTTACATTGCTTTCTACAACATTACGACGGTTTCAAGCGCTTTCACATTAGATATCACAGTTCCCAACTTGTAAAGGTGAAAAACACTGCATCTCACTAAGTGACATTGTTTAATGCGGTTTTAGCGCGGTTCATATCTTAACCTAACCTAACCTAACCTAACCTAACCTAACCCAACCTAACCTAACATAACCTAACCTAACCTAACCTAACCAAACCTAACCTAACGTAACCTAACCTAACCTAACCTAACCTAACCTAACCTAACGACGTTTGCAAGCGCTTTCACATTAGATATCGCAGTTCCCGACTTGTAATGGTGAAAAACACAGCATCTCACTAAGTGACATTGTTTAATGCGGTTTTAGTGCGGTTCATATCTTAACCTAACCTAACCTTACCTAACCCAACCTAACCTAACCTAACCTAACCAAACCTTACCTAACATCCCTAACCTAACCTAACCTAACCTAACCTAACCAAACCTAACCTAACCTAACCTAACGTAACCTAACCTAACCTACCCTAACCTAACCTAACCTAACCTAACGACGTTTGCAAGCGCTTTCGCATTAGATATCGCAGTTCCCGACTTGTAATGGTGAAAAACACTGCATCTCATCAAGTGACATTGTTTAATGCGGTTTTACGACGGTTCATATCTTAACCTAACCTAAAATTCGCACTTGTATTAAAAAACGCTCTATTACAATGTTTCGTTCACAATTAGGATATTTGCATAACCTCACAGTTTTTCACCAACTTATTGCAGTACAGAACGCTGTATCTCGCTAAATGATCAACGTATGTAACTGCGCGGTAGTAAACACGGACGACAAGAAGATACAAGGACAAGCGCAGACTATCAACTGAAGGTTTATTTTTCACAAACCACATATATATGACTGAAACAGAAACAGAAAACACGAAAATCTACAAAAACTGATGACTTAGCACTTAACAATCGACAAAACGTGAACGTTTGACAAAAGCAGATTCAAGGACCATGTGCGCCACTTGCAGTTACATACGTTGATCATGAATCACCAACTCGCCCAATCGTCCACCTTGATTCGCTAAATGACATCGTTCTTTAAGGTTTCACGATGCTTGCATGCGCTTTAACGAGAATATCACAACATAGCAGTTTCGCACTTGTAACGGTACAACACGCAGTATTTGGCTTGTTCATGCCGTTTTGCGTGCTTTCACAACATTTCACCTATCGCAGTTTCGTACTCGCAATAAAACAACACTATCTCGTTAGATGACGTTGTTTTTGGTAGTTTCACGACACTACCTAGCTTAAACTAACATAACTCAACCTAACATAACCTTCGCACTTCTATCGTTAGAAAACGTTTTACTCGCTACTTTACATTGCTTTCTACAACAATACGACGGTTTCAAGCGCTTTCACATTAGATATCACAGTTCCCAACTTGTAAAGGTGAAAAACACTGCATCTCACTAAGTGACATTGTTTAATGCGGTTTTACGACGGTTCATACCTTAACCTAACGTAACCTAACCTAACCTAACCTAACCTTACCTAACCTAACCTAACCTAACCCAACCCAACCCAACCTAACCTAACCTAACCTAAACTAACCTAACCCAACCTAACCTAACCTAACCTAACCTAACCCAACCCAACCCAACCCAACCTAACCTAAGCTAACCTAACCAAACCTAACCTAATTTAACCTAACCTAACGTAACCTAACCTAACCTAACCTATTCTAACGTAACCTAACCTTTCCTGACCTAACCTAACCTAACGTAACCTAACCTAACCTAACCTAACATAACCTAACGTAACCTAACCTAACCTAACCTAACCTCACCTAACGTAACCTAACCTAACCTAACCTAACCCAACCTAACCCAACCCAAACCAACAACACCCAACCCAACCTAACCTAACCTAACCTAACCTTACCTAACCTAACCAAATTATCCTTACCTAACCTAACCTAACCTAACGTAACCTAACCTAACCTAACCTAACGTAACCTAACCTAACCTAACGTAACCTAACCTAACCTAACCCAACCTAACCTAACCTAACCTAACCTAACCCAACTCAACCCAACCTAACCTAATCTAACCTAACCTAACCTAACCTAACAAAACCTAACCTAACCTAACCTAACCTAACCTAACCTAACGACGGTTGCAAGCGCTTTCACATTAGATATCGCAGTTCCCGACTTTTAATGGTGAAAAACACTGCATCTCACTAATTGACATTGTTTAATGCGGTTTTACGACGGTTCATATCTTAACCTAACCTAACATTCGCACTTGTATCTAAAAACGCTCTATTACACTGTTTTGTTCACAATTACCACATTTGCATAACCTCACAGTTTTTCACCAACTTATTGCAGTACAGAACGTTGTATCTCGCTAAATGACATTATTCTTTAAGGTTTCACGATGCTTGCATGCGCTTTAACGAGAATATCACAATATAGCAGTTTCGCACTTGTAACGGTAGAACACGAAGTATTTGGCTTGTTCATGCCGTTTTGTGTGCTTTCACAACATTTCACCTATCGCAGTTTATTACTCGCTATAAAACAACACTATCTCGTTAGATGACGTCGTTTTTGGTAGTTTCACGACGCTACCTAGCTTAAACTAACCTAACCTAACCTAACCTTCGCACTTCTATCGTTAGAAAACGTTTTACTCGCAACTTTACAATGTTTTCTACAAGATTACGACGGTTTCATGCGCTTTCACATTAGATATCGTAGTTCCCGACTTGTAATGTTGAAAAACACTACATCTCACTAAGTGACATTGTTTAATGCGGTTTTACGACGGTTGATATGTCAACCTAACCTAACATTCGCACTTGTATCTAAAGACGCTCAATTACACTGTTTCGTTCACAATTACGATATTTGCTTGACCTCACAGTTTCTCACCAACTTATTACAGTACAGAACGCTGTATCTCGCTAAATGACATCGTTCTTTAAGGTTTCACGATACTTGCATGCGCTTTACCGAGAATGTCACAACATAGCAGTTTCGCACTTGTAACGGTACAACACGCAGTATTTGGCTTGTTCATGCCGTTTTGTGTGCTTTCACAACATTTCACCTATCGCAGTTTCGTACTCGCAATAAACAACACTATCTCGTTAGATGACGTCGTTTTTGGTGGTTTCACGACGCTACCTAGCTTAAACTAACATAACTCAACCTAACATAACCTTCGCACTTCTATCGTTAGAAAACGTTTTACTCGCTACTTTACATTGCTTTCTACAACATTACGACGGTTTCAAGCGCTTTCACATTAGATATCGCAGTTCCCAACTGTTAAAGGTGAAAAACACTGCATCTCACTAAGTGACATTGTTTAATGCCGTTTTAGCGCGGTTCATATCTTAACCTAACCTAACCTAACCTAACCTAACCTAACATAACCTAACCTAACCTAACCTAACCAAACCTAACCTAACGTAACCTAACCTAACCTAACCTAACCTAACCTAACCTAACCTAACGACGTTTGCAAGCGCTTTCACATTAGATATCGCAGTTCCCGACTTGTAATGGTGAAAAACACTGCATCTCACTAAGTGACATTGTTTAATGCGGTTTTACGACGGTTCATATCTTAACCTAACCTAACATTCGTACTTGTATTGAAAAACGCTCTATTACACTGTTTCGTTCACAATTACGATATTTGCATAACCTCACAGTTTTTCGCCAACTTATTGCAGTACAGAACGCTGTATCTCGCTAAATGACATTGTTCTTTAAGGTTTCACGATGCTTGCATGCGCTTTAACGAGAATATCACAATATAGCAGTTTCGCACTTGTAACGGTAGAACACGCAGTATTTGGCTTGTTCATGCCGTTTTGTGTGCTTTCACATTTCACCTATCGCAGTTTAATACTCGCAATAAAAGAACACTATCTCTTTAGATAACGTCGTTTTTGGTAGTTTCACGACGCTACCTAGCCTAAACTAACCTAACCTAACCTAACCTTCGCACTTCTAACGTTAGAAAACGTTTTACTCGCAACTTTACAATGTTTTCTAGAAGATTACGACGGTTTCATGCGCTTTCACATTAGATATCGTAGTTCCCGACTTGTAATGTTGAAAAACACTACATCTCACTAAGTGACATTGTTTAATGCGGTTTTACGATGGTTGATATGTCAACCTAACCTAACATTCGCACTTGTATCTAAAGACGCTCAATTACACTGTTTCGTTCACAATTACGATATTTGCTTGACCTCACAGCTTCTCACCAACTTATTACAGTACAGAACGCTGTATCTCGCTAAATGACATCGTTCTTTAAGGTTTCACGATACTTGCATGCGCTTTACCGAGAATGTCACAACATAGCAGTTTCGCACTTGTAACGGTACAACACGCAGTATTTGGCTTGTTCATGCCGTTTTGTGTGCTTTCACAACATTTCACCTATCGCAGTTTAATACTCGCTATAAAACAACACTATCTCGTTAGATGACGTCGTTTTTGTTAGTTTCACGACGCTACCTAGCTTAAACTAACCTAACCTAACCTAACCTTCGCACTTCTATCGTTAGAAAACGTTTTACTCACCACTTTACAATGTTTTCTACAAGATTACGACGGTTTCATGCGCTTTCACATTAGATATCGTAGTTCCCGACTTGTAATGTTGAAAAACACTACATCTCACTAAGTGACATTGTTTAATGCGGTTTTACGACGGTTCATATCTTAACCTAACCTAACATTCGCACTTGTATCTAAAAACGCTCTATTACACTGTTTTGTTCACAATTACCATATTTGCATAACCTCACAGTTTTTCACCAACTTATTGCAGTACAGAACGTTGTATCTCGCTAAATGACATTGTTCTTTAAGGTTTCACGATGCTTGCATGCACTTTAACGAGAATATCACAATATAGCAGTTTCGCACTTGTAACGGTAGAACACGCAGTTTTTGGCTTGTTCATGCCGTTTTGTGTGCTTTCACAACATTTCACCTATCGCAGTTTAATACTCGCTATAAAACAACACTATCTCGTTAGATGACGTCGTTTTTGGTAGTTTCACGACGCTACCTAGCTTAACCTAACCTAACCTAACCTAACCTTCGCACTTCTATCGTTAGAAAACGTTTTACTCACCACTTTACAATATTTTCTACAAGATTACGACGGTTTCATGCGCTTTCACATTAGATATCGTAGTTCCCAACTTGTAAAGGTGAAAAACACTGCATCTCACTAAGTGACATTGTTTAATGCGGTTTTAGCGCGCTTCATATCTTAACCTAACCTAACCTAACCTAACCTAACCCAACCTAACCTAACATAACCTAACCTAACCTCACCTAACCAAACCTAACCTAACGTAACCTAACCTAACCTAACCTAACCTAACCTAACCTAACCTAACGACGTTTGCAAGCGCTTTCACATTAGATATCGCAGTTCCCGACTTGTAATGGTGAAAAACACAGCATCTCACTAAGTGACATTGTTTTATGCGGTTTTAGCGCGGTTCATATCTTAACATAACCTAACCTTACCTAACCCAACCTAACCTAACCTAACCTAACCAAACCTTACCTAACATCCCTAACCTAACCTAACCTAACCTAACCAAACCTAACCTAACCTAACCTAACCTAACCTAACCTAACGACGTTTGCAAGCGCTTTCACATTAGATATCGCAGTTCCCGACTTGTAATGGTGAAAAACACTGCATCTCATCAAGTGACATTGTTTAATGCGGTTTTACGACGGTTCATATCTTAACCTACCCTAAAATTCGCACTTGTATTAAAAAACGCTCTATTACACTGTTTCGTTCACAATTAGGATATTTGCATCACCTCACAGTTTTTCAGCAACTTATTGCAGTACAGAACGCTGTATCTCGCTAAATGACATCGTTCTTTAAGGTTTCACGATGCTTGCATGCGCTTTAACGAGAATATCACAACATAGCAGTTTCGCACTTGTAACGGTACAACACGCAGTATTTGGCTTGTTCATGCCGTTTTGTGTGCTTTCACAACATTTCACCTATCGCAGTTTCGTACTCGCAATAAAACAACACTATCTCGTTAGATGACGTTGTTTTTGGTAGTTTCACGACACTACCTAGCTTAAACTAACATAACTCAACCTAACATAACCTTCGCACTTCTATCGTTAGAAAACGTTTTACTCGCTACTTTACATTGCTTTCTACAACAATACGACGGTTTCAAGCGCTTTCACATTAGATATCACAGTTCCCAACTTGTAAAGGTGAAAAACACTGCATCTCACTAAGTGACATTGTTTAATGCGGTTTTACGACGGTTCATACCTTAACCTAACGTAACCTAACCTAACCTAACCTAACCTTACCTAACCTAACCTAACCTAACCCAACCCAACCCAACCTAACCTAACCTAACCTAAACTAACCTAACCCAACCTAACCTAACCTAACCTAACCTAACCCAACCCAACCCAACCCAACCTAACCTAAGCTAACCTAACCAAACCTAACCTAATTTAACCTAACCTAACGTAACCTAACCTAACCTAACCTATTCTAACGTAACCTAACCTTTCCTGACCTAACCTAACCTAACGTAACCTAACCTAACCTAACCTAACATAACCTAACGTAACCTAACCTAACCTAACCTAACCTCACCTAACGTAACCTAACCTAACCTAACCTAACCCAACCTAACCCAACCCAAACCAACAACACCCAACCCAACCTAACCTAACCTAACCTAACCTTACCTAACCTAACCAAATTATCCTTACCTAACCTAACCTAACCTAACGTAACCTAACCTAACCTAACCTAACGTAACCTAACCTAACCTAACGTAACCTAACCTAACCTAACCCAACCTAACCTAACCTAACCTAACCTAACCCAACTCAACCCAACCTAACCTAATCTAACCTAACCTAACCTAACCTAACAAAACCTAACCTAACCTAACCTAACCTAACCTAACCTAACGACGGTTGCAAGCGCTTTCACATTAGATATCGCAGTTCCCGACTTTTAATGGTGAAAAACACTGCATCTCACTAATTGACATTGTTTAATGCGGTTTTACGACGGTTCATATCTTAACCTAACCTAACATTCGCACTTGTATCTAAAAACGCTCTATTACACTGTTTTGTTCACAATTACCACATTTGCATAACCTCACAGTTTTTCACCAACTTATTGCAGTACAGAACGTTGTATCTCGCTAAATGACATTATTCTTTAAGGTTTCACGATGCTTGCATGCGCTTTAACGAGAATATCACAATATAGCAGTTTCGCACTTGTAACGGTAGAACACGAAGTATTTGGCTTGTTCATGCCGTTTTGTGTGCTTTCACAACATTTCACCTATCGCAGTTTATTACTCGCTATAAAACAACACTATCTCGTTAGATGACGTCGTTTTTGGTAGTTTCACGACGCTACCTAGCTTAAACTAACCTAACCTAACCTAACCTTCGCACTTCTATCGTTAGAAAACGTTTTACTCGCAACTTTACAATGTTTTCTACAAGATTACGACGGTTTCATGCGCTTTCACATTAGATATCGTAGTTCCCGACTTGTAATGTTGAAAAACACTACATCTCACTAAGTGACATTGTTTAATGCGGTTTTACGACGGTTGATATGTCAACCTAACCTAACATTCGCACTTGTATCTAAAGACGCTCAATTACACTGTTTCGTTCACAATTACGATATTTGCTTGACCTCACAGTTTCTCACCAACTTATTACAGTACAGAACGCTGTATCTCGCTAAATGACATCGTTCTTTAAGGTTTCACGATACTTGCATGCGCTTTACCGAGAATGTCACAACATAGCAGTTTCGCACTTGTAACGGTACAACACGCAGTATTTGGCTTGTTCATGCCGTTTTGTGTGCTTTCACAACATTTCACCTATCGCAGTTTCGTACTCGCAATAAACAACACTATCTCGTTAGATGACGTCGTTTTTGGTGGTTTCACGACGCTACCTAGCTTAAACTAACATAACTCAACCTAACATAACCTTCGCACTTCTATCGTTAGAAAACGTTTTACTCGCTACTTTACATTGCTTTCTACAACATTACGACGGTTTCAAGCGCTTTCACATTAGATATCGCAGTTCCCAACTGTTAAAGGTGAAAAACACTGCATCTCACTAAGTGACATTGTTTAATGCCGTTTTAGCGCGGTTCATATCTTAACCTAACCTAACCTAACCTAACCTAACCTAACATAACCTAACCTAACCTAACCTAACCAAACCTAACCTAACGTAACCTAACCTAACCTAACCTAACCTAACCTAACCTAACCTAACGACGTTTGCAAGCGCTTTCACATTAGATATCGCAGTTCCCGACTTGTAATGGTGAAAAACACTGCATCTCACTAAGTGACATTGTTTAATGCGGTTTTACGACGGTTCATATCTTAACCTAACCTAACATTCGTACTTGTATTGAAAAACGCTCTATTACACTGTTTCGTTCACAATTACGATATTTGCATAACCTCACAGTTTTTCGCCAACTTATTGCAGTACAGAACGCTGTATCTCGCTAAATGACATTGTTCTTTAAGGTTTCACGATGCTTGCATGCGCTTTAACGAGAATATCACAATATAGCAGTTTCGCACTTGTAACGGTAGAACACGCAGTATTTGGCTTGTTCATGCCGTTTTGTGTGCTTTCACATTTCACCTATCGCAGTTTAATACTCGCAATAAAAGAACACTATCTCTTTAGATGACGTCGTTTTTGGTAGTTTCACGACGCTACCTAGCCTAAACTAACCTAACCTAACCTAACCTTCGCACTTCTAACGTTAGAAAACGTTTTACTCGCAACTTTACAATGTTTTCTAGAAGATTACGACGGTTTCATGCGCTTTCACATTAGATATCGTAGTTCCCGACTTGTAATGTTGAAAAACACTACATCTCACTAAGTGACATTGTTTAATGCGGTTTTACGATGGTTGATATGTCAACCTAACCTAACATTCGCACTTGTATCTAAAGACGCTCAATTACACTGTTTCGTTCACAATTACGATATTTGCTTGACCTCACAGCTTCTCACCAACTTATTACAGTACAGAACGCTGTATCTCGCTAAATGACATCGTTCTTTAAGGTTTCACGATACTTGCATGCGCTTTACCGAGAATGTCACAACATAGCAGTTTCGCACTTGTAACGGTACAACACGCAGTATTTGGCTTGTTCATGCCGTTTTGTGTGCTTTCACAACATTTCACCTATCGCAGTTTAATACTCGCTATAAAACAACACTATCTCGTTAGATGACGTCGTTTTTGTTAGTTTCACGACGCTACCTAGCTTAAACTAACCTAACCTAACCTAACCTTCGCACTTCTATCGTTAGAAAACGTTTTACTCACCACTTTACAATGTTTTCTACAAGATTACGACGGTTTCATGCGCTTTCACATTAGATATCGTAGTTCCCGACTTGTAATGTTGAAAAACACTACATCTCACTAAGTGACATTGTTTAATGCGGTTTTACGACGGTTCATATCTTAACCTAACCTAACATTCGCACTTGTATCTAAAAACGCTCTATTACACTGTTTTGTTCACAATTACCATATTTGCATAACCTCACAGTTTTTCACCAACTTATTGCAGTACAGAACGTTGTATCTCGCTAAATGACATTGTTCTTTAAGGTTTCACGATGCTTGCATGCACTTTAACGAGAATATCACAATATAGCAGTTTCGCACTTGTAACGGTAGAACACGCAGTTTTTGGCTTGTTCATGCCGTTTTGTGTGCTTTCACAACATTTCACCTATCGCAGTTTAATACTCGCTATAAAACAACACTATCTCGTTAGATGACGTCGTTTTTGGTAGTTTCACGACGCTACCTAGCTTAACCTAACCTAACCTAACCTAACCTTCGCACTTCTATCGTTAGAAAACGTTTTACTCACCACTTTACAATATTTTCTACAAGATTACGACGGTTTCATGCGCTTTCACATTAGATATCGTAGTTCCCAACTTGTAAAGGTGAAAAACACTGCATCTCACTAAGTGACATTGTTTAATGCGGTTTTAGCGCGCTTCATATCTTAACCTAACCTAACCTAACCTAACCTAACCCAACCTAACCTAACATAACCTAACCTAACCTCACCTAACCAAACCTAACCTAACGTAACCTAACCTAACCTAACCTAACCTAACCTAACCTAACCTAACGACGTTTGCAAGCGCTTTCACATTAGATATCGCAGTTCCCGACTTGTAATGGTGAAAAACACAGCATCTCACTAAGTGACATTGTTTAATGCGGTTTTAGCGCGGTTCATATCTTAACCTAACCTAACCTTACCTAACCCAACCTAACCTAACCTAACCTAACCAAACCTTACCTAACATCCCTAACCTAACCTAACCTAACCTAACCAAACCTAACCTAACCTAACCTAACCTAACCTAACCTAACGACGTTTGCAAGCGCTTTCACATTAGATATCGCAGTTCCCGACTTGTAATGGTGAAAAACACTGCATCTCATCAAGTGACATTGTTTAATGCGGTTTTACGACGGTTCATATCTTAACCTACCCTAAAATTCGCACTTGTATTAAAAAACGCTCTATTACACTGTTTCGTTCACAATTAGGATATTTGCATCACCTCACAGTTTTTCAGCAACTTATTGCAGTACAGAACGCTGTATCTCGCTAAATGACATCGTTCTTTAAGGTTTCACGATGCTTGCATGCGCTTTAACGAGAATATCACAACATAGCAGTTTCGCACTTGTAACGGTACAACACGCAGTATTTGGCTTGTTCATGCCGTTTTGTGTGCTTTCACAACATTTCACCTATCGCAGTTTCGTACTCGCAATAAAACAACACTATCTCGTTAGATGACGTTGTTTTTGGTAGTTTCACGACACTACCTAGCTTAAACTAACATAACTCAACCTAACATAACCTTCGCACTTCTATCGTTAGAAAACGTTTTACTCGCTACTTTACATTGCTTTCTACAACAATACGACGGTTTCAAGCGCTTTCACATTAGAAATCACAGTTCCCAACTTGTAAAGGTGAAAAACACTGCATCTCACAAGTGACATTGTTTAATGCGGTTTTACGACGGTTCATACCTTAACCTAACGTAACCTAACCTAACCTAACCTAACCTTACCTAACCTAACCTAACCTAACCCAACCCATTCCAACCTAACCTAACCTAACCTAACCTAAACTAACCTAACCCAACCTAACCTAACCTAACCTAACCTAACCCAACCCAACCAAACCCAACCTAACCTAACCTAAGCTAACCTAACCAAACCTAACCTAACTTAACCTAACCTAACGTAACCTAACCTAACCTAACCTAACCTATTCTAACGTAACCTAACCTTTCCTGACCTAACCTAACCTAACGTAACCTAACCTAACCTAACCTAACATAACATAACGTAACCTAACCTAACCTAACCTAACCTAACCTAACGTAACCTAACCTAACCTAACCTAACCCAACCTAACCCAACCCAACCCAACCCAAACCAACAACACCCAACCCAACCTTACCTAACCTAACCTAACCTTACCTAACCTAACCAAATTATCCTTACCTAACCTAACCTAACCTAACGTAACCTAACCTAACCTAACCTAACCTAACGTAACCTAACCTAACCTAACGTAACCTAACCTAACCTAACCTAACCCAACCTAACCTAACCTAACCTAACCTAACCCAACTCAACCCAACCTAACCTAATCTAACCTAACCTAACCTAACCTAACAAAACCTAACCTAACCTAACCTAACCTAACCTAACGACGGTTGCAAGCGCTTTCACATTAGATATCGCAGTTCCCGACTTTTAATGGTGAAAAACACTGCATCTCACTAATTGACATTGTTTAATGCGGTTTTACGACGGTTCATATCTTAACCTAACCTAACATTCGCACTTGTATCTAAAACCGCTCTATTACACTGTTTTGTTCAAAATTACCATATTTGCATAACCTCACAGTTTTTCACCAACTTATTGCAGTACAGAACGTTGTATCTCGCTAAATGACATTGTTCTTTAAGGTTTCACGATGCTTGCATGCGCTTTAACGAGAATATCACAATATAGCAGTTTCGCACTTGTAACGGTAGAACACGCAGTATTTGGCTTGTTCATGCCGTTTTGTGTGCTTTCACAACATTTCACCTATCGCAGTTTAATACTCGCTATAAAACAACACTATCTCGTTAGATGACGTCGTTTTTGGTAGTTTCACGACGCTACCTAGCTTAAACTAACCTAACCTAACCTAACCTTCGCACTTCTATCGTTAGAAAACGTTTTACTCGCAACTTTACAATGTTTTCTACCAGATTACGACGGTTTCATGCGCTTTCACATTAGATATCGTAGTTCCCGACTTGTAATGTTGAAAAACACTACATCTCACTAAGTGACATTGTTTAATGCGGTTTTACGACGGTTGATATGTCAACCTAACCTAACATTCGCACTTGTATCTAAAGACGCTCAATTACACTGTTTCGTTCACAATTACGATATTTGCTTGACCTCACAGTTTCTCACCAACTTATTACAGTACAGAACGCTGTATCTCGCTAAATGACATCGTTCTTTAAGGTTTCACGATACTTGCATGCGCTTTACCGAGAATGTCAAAACATAGCAGTTTCGCACTTGTAACGGTACAACACGCAGTATTTGGCTTGTTCATGCCGTTTTGTGTGCTTTCACATTTTACCTATCGCAGTTTCGTACTCGCAATAAAACAACACTATCTCATTAGATGACGTCGTTTTTGGTGGTTTCACGACGCTACCTAGCTTAAACTAACATAACTCAACCTAACATAACCTTCGCACTTCTATCGTTAGAAAACGTTTTACTCGCTACTTTACATTGCTTTCTACAACATTACGACGGTTTCAAGCGCTTTCACATTAGATATCGCAGTTCCCAACTTGTAAAGGTGAAAAACACTGCATCTCACTAAGTGACATTGTTTAATGCGGTTTTACGACGGTTCATACCTTAACCTAACGTAACCTAACCTAACCTAACCCAACCTAACCTAACATAACCTAACCTAACCTAACCTAACCAAACCTAACCTTCCGTAACCTAACCTAACCTAACCTAACCTAACCTAACCTAACCTAACGACGTTTGCAAGCGCTTTCACATTAGATATCGCAGTTCCCGACTTGTAATGGTGAAAAACACTGCATCTCACCAAGTGACATTGTTTAATGCGGTTTTACGACGGTTCATATCTTAACCTAACCTAACATTCGTACTTGTATTGAAAAACGCTCTATGACACTGTTTCGTTCACAATTACGATATTTGCATAACCTCACAGTTTTTCACCAACTTATTGCAGTACAGAACGCTGTATCTCGCTAAATGACATTGTTCTTTAAGGTTTCACGATGTTTGCATGCGCTTTAACGAGAATATCACAATATAGCAGTTTCGCACTTGTAACGGTAGAACACGCAGTATTTGGCTTGTTCATGCCGTTTTGTGTTATTTCACAACATTTCACCTATCGCAGTTTAATACTCGCTATAAAACAACACTATCTCTTTAGATGACGTCGTTTTTGGTAGTTTCACGACGCTACCTAGCCTAAACTAACCTAACCTAACCTAACCTTCGCACTTCTATCGTTAGAAAACGTTTTACTCGCAACTTTACAATGTTTTCTACAAGATTACGACGGTTTCATGCGCTTTCACATTAGATATCGTAGTTCCCGACTTGTAATGTTGAAAAACACTACATCTCACTAATTGACATTTGTTTAATGCGGTTTTACGACGGTTCATATCTTAACCTAACCTAACATTCGCACTTGTATCTAAAAACGCTCTATTACACTGTTTTGTTCACAATTACCATATTTGCATAACCTCACAGTTTCTCACCAACTTATTGCAGTACAGAACGTTGTATCTCGCTAAATGACATTGTTCTTTAAGGTTTCACGATGCTTGCATGCGCTTTAACGAGAATATCACAATATAGCAGTTTCGCACTTGTAACGGTACAACACGCAGTATTTGGCTTGTTCATGCCGTTTTGTGTGCTTTCACAACATTTTACCTATCGCAGTTTCGTACTCGCAATAAACAACACTATCTCGTTAGATGACGTCGTTTTTGGTGGTTTCACGACGCTACCTAGCTTAAACTAACATAACTCAACCTAACATAACCTTCGCACTTCTATCGTTAGAAAACGTTTTACTCGCTACTTTACATTGCTTTCTACAACATTACGACGGTTTCAAGCGCTTTCACATTAGATATCGCAGTTCCCAACTTGTAAAGGTGAAAAACACTGCATCTCACTAAGTAACATTGTTTAATGCGGTTTTAGCGCGGGTCGTATCTTAACCTAACCTAACCTAACCTAACCTAACCCAACCTAACCTAACATAACCTAACCTAACCTAACATAACCAAACCTAACCTAACGTAACCTAACCTAACCTAACCTAACCTAACGACGTTTGCAAGCGCTTTCACACTAGATATCGCAGTTCCCGACTTTTAATGGTGAAAAACACTGCATCTCACTAATTGACATTTGTTTAATGCGGTTTTACGACGGTTCATATCTTAACCTAACCTAACATTCGCACTTGTATCTAAAAACGCTCTATTACACTGTTTTGTTCACAATTACCATATTTGCATAACCTCACAGTTTCTCACCAACTTATTGCAGTACAGAACGTTGTATCTCGCTAAATGACATTGTTCTTTAAGGTTTCACGATGCTTGCATGCGCTTTAACGAGAATATCACAATATAGCAGTTTCGCACTTGTAACGGTAGAACACGCAGTATTTGGCTTGTTCATGCCGTTTTGTGTGCTTTCACAACATTTCACCTATCGCAGTTTAATACTCGCTATAAAACAACACTATCTCGTTAGATGACGTCGTTTTTGGTAATTTCACGACGCTACCTAGCTTAAACTAACCTAACCTAACCTAACCTTCGCACTTCTATCGTTAGAAAACGTTTTACTCACCACTTTACAATGTTTTCTACAAGATTACGACGGTTTCATGCGCTTTCACATTAGATATCGTAGTTCCCGACTTGTAATGTTGAAAAACACTGCATCTCACTAAGTGACATTGTTTAATGTGGTTTTAGCGCGGTTCATATCTTAACCTAACCTAACCTAACCTAACCTAACCTAACCCAACCTAACCTAACATAACCTAACCTAACCTAACCTAACCAAACCTAACCTAACGTAACCTAACCTAACCTAACCTAACCTAACCTAACCTAACCTAACGACGTTTGCAAGCGCTTTCGCATTAGATATCGCAGTTCCCGACTTGTAATGGTGAAAAACACAGCATCTCACTAAGTGACATTGTTTAATGCGGTTTTAGCGCGGTTCATATCTTAACCTAACCTAACCTTACCTAACCCAACCTAACCTAACCTAACCTAAGCAAACCTTACCTAACATCCCTAACCTAACCTAACCTAACCTAACCTAACCAAACCTAACCTAACCTAACCTAACGTAACCTAACCTAACCTAACCTAACCTAACCTAACGACGTTTGCAAGCGCTTTCACATTAGATATCGCAGTTCCCGACTTGTAATGGTGAAAAACACTGCATCTCACTAAGTGACATTGTTTAATGCGGTTTTACGACGGTTCATATCTTAACCTAACCTAACATTCGCACTTGTATTAAAAACGCTCTATTACACTGTTTCGTTCACAATTAGGATATTTGCATAACCTCACAGTTTTTCACCAACTTATTGCAGTACAGAACGCTGTATCTCGCTAAATGACATCGTTCTTTAAGGTTTCACGATGCTTGCATGCGCTTTAACGAGAATATCACAATATAGCAGTTTCGCACTTGTAACGGTAGAACACGCAGTATTTGGCTTGTTCATGCCGTTTTGTGTGCTTTCACAACATTTCACCTATCGCAGTTTAATACTCGCTATAAAACAACACTATCTCGTTAGATGACGTCGTTTTTGGTAGTTTCACGACGCTACCTAGCTTAAACTAACCTAACCTAACCTAACCTTCGCACTTCTATCGTTAGAAAACGTTTTACTCGCTACTTTACATTGCTTTCTACAACATTACGACGGTTTCAAGCGCTTTCACATTAGATATCGCAGTTCCCAACTTGTAAAGGTGAAAAACACTGCATCTCACTAAGTGACATTGTTTAATGCGGTTTTAGCGCGGTTCGTATCTTAACCTAACCTAACCTAACCTAACCTAACCTAACCCAACCTAACCTAACATAACCTAACCTAACCTAACATAACCAAACCTAACCTAACGTAACCTAACCTAACCTAACCTAACCTAACCTAACGACGTTTGCAAGCGCTTTCACATTAGATATCGCAGTTCCCGACTTGTAATGGTGAAAAACACTGCATCTCACTAAGTGACATTGTTTAATGC